>NC_072733.1:7028570-7190808 GCF_026930045.1 Uloborus diversus
CACCCTTTATGTATAATGCTAAACAAATTTTGTATAATAAACCTGGTCAACAGGAGCAAAATTTACTTTTAGTTTCTAAAAAACCATCTACCTAGTAAGATATACGCAGTAAAACTATCACATTGATTCATGAGAAGATTAAACTAAGTTCAGTCACCCCTCCCTAGCTCTGTTAGACTTTTGGAATACAGTTTGTAAGTATAAATGCTTCTATACTATAAATCTTTCTTCCCGGTGAATGGTCATGTTAAATGAACGGAACTGAGTAACGACTAGAGGACTCGATTAAGGGTTGCATGACTTTCTTGTCTAGGAACTTCATTGCTGCAGTATTTGCTTTTAATTAAGAAAAAATGAAAATGTTTTTTTAAATCTTGTTTTAGATGTTTTGAAAGGATTCGACGTATATCATTAAAAGAAGAACAACTATGTGTTTTAAATTTAACTAAAAAATATTTTTTTCTGCTTTATATTTCAATTTTCAAAATATCTGTGCATGCAATTCGACTTTAAGTCCAATATTTTTGCAGGAAATTCTTTAAGAAATAGTTTTATGTCAAATATAAAATACGATTCAAGCAAAAATCTTATACAATATTATCATATATTTTTAATATGAAAATGTCTTTCTTACTTGTGGTTTACTTTTTTTCCCTTTATTCTACCGTTTAAAAAGATTATGAAGTTCAAAATATTACATATACAACATTATACATAGTTCTTTTCCTAAAAAGGGCTTCATTCAAAGAACTAAAGTTTGGAAAACACTAACACAGCAAATCTGTGTACATAACATACATGCGTGAGTACCTTTTTATTTATTTGAAGGTGCGAATTTTCTACCAAACATGAAAATCAATATTTCAATAGAAAGTTTGCTAAAAATACATTGATCTCATTTAAGTATTGTAAATTTTAGAACCCAAATCAATTTGATCGCTTTTAAAAATGGAAGTTGCCTCAGCTATTTCACTCTGCTCTAACATTCAGCTAGAGTTCTAATATAAAAAAAATATTTTAAACAAGCAGAGACATTTGTATTAACTTCATATCTTTGTTTTCTGAAGCTTTAGGTTTTTTTTTTTCTTTTTCTAGAATCCAGACCTGTTTTTAGTTTATGCGCAATATCTCTTGTCCTCTTTAATGGTGTTGTGAACTGTTAGTTCAGCGACAAAGCAAATTAAACGTCATCCCGTAATGTGGTGACACCTGCTCAGTCCTTTCCATCCCCTGTTTAATCGTTCGCAAAAGTTATCATCCAGTTGTTTCTTATAGGAGTGGGAGAAATGTTCTTGGTTGTGTTCGAATACTATGGGGCTTAAAGCAAATTATTGACTATGGTCATTATTGGATTCAAAGATTTCTAAACAATTTTTAATCAATGTTTTTTCAGCAGAAATCTTTTCAGAATCTCTCAATTATCTTTTTATACATTATAATTTTATAGACGTATCTCAAAACAATTACTAAGGGAAAACTCGCATAAATGTTCGTACACAAGTCTATAAGCGCTATAACATTTTCCGTTTTGTTTAAATTATTTTAGACATTTTTTTTGAAACTCAATGAGTGTCTCATGTTCTTGGTATACTTAAGTATTGCAATGAAAAATAAAAGAAAAAAAAAAAGAAAAACACGCACACACATTTTCTCAGAAGTTGGAATTGAAAATAGCTACATTTGCAGGTACAAACTTCGATTATTATAATTTTCGCAAGAAAGTTAAAAACGCAATATAAAAACGCGCTTCTTTCAAGCATTATATTTGTATCAAATAACTTAAAGTACTCTAAAAGTGAAATGATTCAATATTTAAAATATTTATTAATTCACATATTTAGCTCATTCGCAAAAGGGCGGTTTCATTGCCCGTGGGGGACCTATTGCCTAATTCAAATGTTTCCCTTGATATCAATAAACTGCTCCTACGAGGTCTCATGAGGTATATCGTGGCAGCAGCAATCTGTGCGTAAAGATGAAGAGAATATATGTATAAAATCATACACTAAATCAGATGAAAACCTAGCCAGAGGGTAGTGCCATACTGAAAACTATTTTGCAATATAACGGTTCAAATGGTGCCGGAAAGAGCTGCATAAAGACTCGTATTTAACATTGAAAATCAAAGAACAAACTTGAGAGCAATTAAATTTCAACTGCAGTATATTTTCATGCCGTAAGTACGAACGGAGAAAGTGTATTTTCATTAAGAAAATAAAAGTAATTCTTCGATTCAACTATCATCTGCAGTTTACACTTAAAAGAGGTAGGGTAGACCGACCAATGAATGAACAGTTAAGCACAATTTTATTTTTAAAAAATCCTAGTAATATTAAATTCTATACTATACAGATCGTGATAGTTAAAGCATTTTAATTGATCTATGCAAATATCTCTAAAAAAATCGCGGGAACTTAAATGGTACCGCTTCCGACTTTTTTAGGTGTTTAAAGAAAAAATGTCACAACGACCCAGTGAATGAACACCTCGAACGAGTAAATGAACAGAAATTAGTCCAGTGAATGAACATGATAAATTTTGATTCAAAAAAGAAATTAAGTTTCTTTGAGATCTATCTATCTATCTATCTATATAACTATCTGTATCTATTTATCTATCTATCTATTGATATAACTATCTATATCTATTTATCTATATATCTATTGATATAACTATCTATATCTATCTTTTTATACTTCTATCCATCTATCAATATACCTTTCTATCTATTTCTCTATCTACACATCTATCGGTCTATATGTCTATTTACCTATTTATCAATGTACTTATGTATTTTTCTATCTATCTACTTATCTGTATCTAGCTTTCTATATATTTATCTATCTATCGATCTATCTATCTACTTATCTATCTATCTGTCCACTTATCGACTTATCTATCTATATATCTGTCTATCTACCTAACTATCTACCTATTTATCTGTCTGTACATCTAAATATCTGCCAATCTATTATCCTATCAATATATTTATCCATCTATCTACCTGCTTTTTTACCTGTCTATCTATCTACCTACTTTTTTACCTGTCTATCTATCTACCTATCTATTAACCACTACCTATCTATTTATCTATCAATAGATCTATCGACCTATCATCTATCTACTTACCTATTCTATCTCTATATTTATCTACCTATATATCTATTTACCTCTTATTATTTATATATCTATCTCTATATCTTCCTCTATCTATTTATCTATCTATATATATACAAACATACATACATATCTACCTATCTATTCTCTCTCTTTGTATATATATATTTCTATTTCTCTCTATATATATCTACCTGTCTATCTATCAAGAGAGATAAAGATATAGAAAGATAGATGTAGGTAGGTAGGTTAATATACAGATAGGAGATAGAGATAGATAAAAGATAAAACTCAGTAAAAAGTGCATTGTTTGCAAAGACAAAAATAAAGAAATTATAAAGTACAAAATGAAATACTTAAATAAATAAGCATATAAAACTATCTGCATTACAAAAAAGTACGAAGATGAAAATATCTCAAAGAAACTTCAAATTTCTTTTTAAACCAAAAGAAATTTTGCCATTGTTCATTCACTGGGTTTTTGCAATTTTTCGTACCCAGCGACTAAACACCTCTCTACCTGAAAATCTACGCATTCTGCATTGAATGAAACAATTTAAATCCATAGCCTAAATATGTATGCTATATATGTATTTTTCTTTCGTAGAGTTAAAAAATAAAATTTATCGATAAAAATAATATGTACAAAATAATTGGTAGCACGAAACCAGCCTTATTATTTTGAAAGAGAAAAAAAAAAACGATTCATAGCAGTAAAAATTTCAAATTTTTTCCAGAAAAAAAATACGCATCCAAAGTAACCAATCAGGTGTCAGACAGCTTAGAATATCAATAAAGTACGCTTTTGTAATGAATTTATTCAGAAAAAAATTTTGGAAGCTTATTTTTTTTTAAAAAAATGACGCGCTGTTCATTCACTGGGTGGTGTTCACTCACTGGTCGGTCTACCCTATTGCTAGTTGTAACTTCGAACAGCAAACAGTCACTGATACGGAAATTATATCTGTTATTGAGGAAAATTCATTACTAAGGGGATTTATTTGAATATTTTGCTTTTTGAGCTTATATCAATTAAATTAACAAAAAAAAAAAAAATAATAGAACTACTGTTTTCAGATTTATCATAGTCGCATATAAATTTCTATAACTTATTTTCGATGTGTGCAACAGTCAGGATAACTTTGCGCCACATTTTCCATACTATTAACCACCCCACAATTATTTTAATCAGGTTGGTGCATTTATTGGAGTAAGAAAGATGAAAAAAACTCCTTAAGTGTTGTGTAGTTATCACAAAAAAAATATTAATGTTTACAATGAGATTAATGTTTACAATGTTTGATGAGATACCGTCACGGGTACATAAAAATAATGGTAAAATGCTTTTTTATAGTATATTTTTTAAGGAGAATATATACTTATGAGTTATTAAAATGTCCGACCTGTGTATAATACCTGATACTAGATCATACATAATTTTTACTTTACCAGTAGTGTAGTGGTATAAATTTTACACATTTTTAGCGTATGTAATCAAGTACATTAATATCTGTTTTTATTTATATTTTTGTTCAGGAAGTTTAGTCTTGATGAAACTTTGGTAGCCATCAGTCGGAAGAATAAAAAGTACTTTTCGTTTCTGTCAACACAAGATTCCCCATATTGAATCAATATACTACAATACACTATTTAAAGGTATCATAAGATTATGATTGCCATAGGATGATATAAAGTATTCAACAAATGTTAGTGATCACCCCTCTTCATCTTAATCGACCAAATATAGCTTAAAACTATTTCAAAGACTTTTGTTCATTAGTTTGTTGCCTAAATCAAAGCTTAGTAGCAATTTTAATTGCTACCTCATATTTATTCTGTGAGTGCTCAAGAGTTCACCTCAAATATACATTTTTAAAAGTCTTCTTCTTCTTTTGCAAGTTAACCAAATATTCATGTCAAGTCCTCGATAAAAATTCAAGTTCCGACTAAGTGGCGGACAAGATTCTTCTAAATGGCACCTACCACTCACTTTCGTGATCATTTCCCTGCAAAAACTAGACTAAAAACAGTTATTTGACCCTCAAAAACTTTATTTAAGTGAGAATATGTCTAAAATTAGAACACAATTCACCTTTTTCCTTTTTTCATATTTTTTTAAATTTCATAGTTAGGGCAACTTTATGTTGTTGAAAATTCCCAATAAAGATTGTATAGATTATTATTGTCATTAAAACCATGTTTAATGAATTATTAACCTGGCTCAAACTTAGCCTGACACTCGGTGAATACATGAGGTGATATAAATCAGAAATATATTATTCATAAACAATTATGAGCTCCCTATTTTTGCTCTGTAGCACTACAAACTTTATAAGAAATATTATACTGTGCAAAAGATTACGCGTAGGGAGAAAAGAAGAAGAACATTTTGAGGGAAAACAATAGTTTATTATTTACGTATTAGATTAAAAGACAAAACAAAACATTTTTTAACTAGTTAACTAAAAAATGGCAGTCGTGAAACTAGCGGTCAGAAAGTATACTTTAAGTTGAATTTAATAATCTTGAATTCATAAGTTTAGATATTAACTGAAACTTAATTCGATTTGCTGTCTCCAATATACCTTCAACATTATAACCTTACCGTATTCAATAAAAGCACAAATTCTATCGGCCAGTCCGCGATTGCCATTTCATTTATTTATCATTTTTCATGTCTGCTTGACTGAAATATAAAAGGTTTTTTTTTTTTTTTTTTTTTTTTTTTTTAATCTCTAGCTACTAAATAAACGTATGTTATAACAAAGCCTCTTGCATTACGAGAATGGGAATACGGAAATTCCCTTTTTGGAACACCTTTTCACATTTAGCTAAAAAGTATTTTTTTATTAAATTACATTTAGTTAAAGAATGTTAGTGAAATATTTTTTCAACAGGTTGAAGTATACGTTGATTGCCGTATATGTACAGTCATAGAAAAAAAAAACGAAACACTCGATCGTATTCAAAGACTATAGATACTAGAGACACGTGTAAGGTGTCATTATTTCAGGAATAAAAAGTTCTACATAATTATGGTAAAAAATTGTTGTTAAGGGGTCGTCTTCATATTAAAACGAGCATCAACTTCAAATTTTTCAATGAGAACCCCCTTTTTTTATCACATATTTCTAATCAGCATCTTTTTTTAACTTTGTATACAAAGTTTTGTTTAATTCGATCCAGCCGTTACTTCAGAATCGAGTTTTGAAAAATTCCTCTCGTAATGTTAAAACGTATTTTGATATTTTTACTCATAACACAAAAACTAGATTAGGTACGGCAAAGATTGTTTTTTTGTATCAAAATATGAATGGACCCAATAATAAAAACATCATTTATAACGCCCAAAATGTAATTTTAGTTTTTTTATGAATTATTTTAATATTTTTTGAAAAAAATATGATCTGAAACCATATTAAATTTTAACAGAAAAACAATCTAGGAGAGCTTTTATGAGGGAATCCAAAATTTGAGCTCAAAATATTCAGTAGTTTTTGCGCTATGCTTAAAAATTCCTTTTTTCCTACTTTAGGGGACCGTATACTTTTTTAAAACAGAAATTATGAAAGTTGGTTTCTTCGTAAAAAAAGAAAAAAATTGTTCAACAAACTAAGCAAACCAATTATAACGTGGTTTTTCTACATTAGAGTTACGCCTATGAATTTTTTAAATGCATAAATTTATTCGCTGTCTCTGCAAAAGAACAACACAATATTGCAACCGTCAGTTTTTTGTAGATATCGTTCAGACGTCAATGTGTAAATAATGCGAAACACTACTTCATTGTCTAATAAAAGAATATTTTATAGAACTTTTTAAATCAAAAGCTATACTTTAAATACTTCTGTTTTTTTTTTTTTTTAAATTTATTTATTTTTATTTTTTTTTCTGCGTTTAGCCATTGCCTTTTGTAAAACAATAACTCAAATAATATATATATATATATATATATATATATATATATATATTAATTTGAATTTTTGGCATCTTGAATTCAAATATTGTTTTTCGCAATCACGAGCCGTGTATGTGTATGTATGCGCGTGTGTGTTTGTGTACGCGCGTGTGCGTGTAGGCGTTCGTGTATGTGTGTGTACGCGCGGGTGCGTGTAGATGTTCGTGTATGTGTGTGTACACGCGTGTGCGTGTTGGCGTTCGTATGTGTGTGTACGCGCGTAATTGTAGGCTTTCATGTGTGTGTGTGTTTGTGTAAGCGTATGCGTGTGGGTGCGTGTGTGTGTATGTATGCATGTGCGTGCGTGTAGGCGTTCGTGTGTGTGTGTGTACGCGCGTGTGCGTGTAGGCGTTCGTATGTGTGAGTACGCGCGTGTGTGTAGGCGTTCGTGTGTGTGTGTATGTAGGCATGAGTGTTTGTGTCTGTGCAGGCATGAGTGTGTGTATGTGTGTGTGTAGGAGTGCGTGTATGTGTGTGTGTAGGAGTGCGTGTATGTGTGTGTGTATCAGTGCGTGTATGTGTGTGTGTAGGAGCGCATGTATGTGCGTGTGTAGGATATTGACGCGACCTGGAGACGGTTTTTGCCAGAGGAGCAGCATCGTGAGGCGGCCGGCCGACGATGGTGCTGCGGAGGGTGCTGGTGGGAAAATAAAATGGTATCACATTAAAACAGTCAAATAAAAGCAATAAGCAATCGTGATTGCTCAAAAAAATTAACATGCACAACTTTTTCACAGAAACATACAACAAAACCCCAGTGTCTTGCCAGTCATGTTGCAATAGTGTGTAGAATTAGTGGCTCTTCCCGGTGATAATTTGCTAAAATGAAAAATTATTGCCTTGTTTAATTCGGGAAAAAGTACTCGAAAAATAGCCGACAGTGTGAAGTTTCTCCTTTAACAGTATCCAAATGGGTCAAAAAGTAATAATTGCTCTTAGATAAGTTTACTGGTTTTTAGGAATTAATTTTTTTTGTATAGAGTTTGAATAATTTTCAATGTGTTAGGATCTAGGAGAGGAAATCTCAATCGCATTAGTAGGCCGCGTGCTTTGAGCTGTATTCAGCACAAAAGTAGTAGTTGTGGCTAATTGTGAACTTTTTTTTTTTTTTTTGACTTCGTCAAAGATTTAACAAAACATTAATTTGCGCGTTAGATTAAGTTGAGTTTTTGTCTATTCTTAATTATAATTTAAATACTATTTTTCTATTTACTTTCTCGGTCATTGGCGTGCATTTCGCATTAAAATAATTCTCGCAAGACAATGATAAAATTTCAAAATATTTTCTTCTCTTTTGAACAACATGGAAAAATATCGTCAAAGAAAGAAAGTGAAAAAAAATATTTTTATCAACTAATGGGTGCCTATTTTATTAAATGTATCTTTTTCAGAATCCAATATCTGGATATTCGGCTCCAACTTTGTGACACTGGAACTAATTCTTCTTCCTGTTCTTATTCTTTGAACATACAACGGGCCACATGGACCAACGTCGCGATCTGAATGCGGCCCGCGCCTTCACTGCGATTTGGTTTTCCCATTCCATGGCTGCTGTGAGTCCTAATATTGAACACAACAGCCCTGAACTAGATTTAACCGAACAATGAAGCAGGTGTCATGTCATTGAAGCCGAGAGTGCCTAAAAACTGGTGGATGAAGAAAATTTACCTCACCAGTGAGATGCCGTAAACATACAGCAGATAAATTTATTTTGCCTACCAGTTTATTCGCACTCTCAGCTTCAATAAGATGACTTCCGCATCCCACACGCTTAGTTCCGATTCCAGTCTGCGAAATATGCAGCGAGGACGAAATCGTAGCCTCTGGATAGTTCAACCCGCCCGTCGGGTATGCTGTCTATAGTATTGCTATAGGTGCGCCAGCCTGATGCTGTAGACAATGCTAGTGTGCAAGTATATAGTGCGCGAAACAATATCAAATAAAGCTAAGTTTTGTTTGTAATGTTACAAAATTGGAGAAATGACAAGAAGTCAGATTTCGGTTCACTTTGGTTAAAATTAAAATGACTTTTTTTTTTTTTAATTACGGGTTGAACCATCTCGAATCTCGTTGCTAGAAACAGCATTGGGAAATTACTTTCCTAAATTGGTTTTAAGAGATGTTACATGTTTAACTAAAACCGCCGATTGTGTAATGTCTTTTTAATAATACCACGCATTATGATCTTTCGCATAAATTAGGATTTGAAACAAATTCTCTTTTTTTGATTACAAAAAAGCCTCTAGAACAATTACTGTGTTTGTCCACTGGGTTAATTCAAATAACCAAATTTTTCCCAAATAAAATTCGAGTATAAAGGGTTTGCTCATTAACGGGTATTTATATTCTCCTGCTTCTGCTTTATTTTTTAGATTGATACTTCGTTCATTTTATGTATTTAGAGCAAGTTTTCACGGAATAAATGGACCTTGCTTCGCTCGAGTCTCCAATCTATTTAATGCTGCGTCTTCCCACGTTGTGCGGTATATTTTTTATATTTTTGTGTGCGATGGCTCAAACGTCTGCCGATGTTCTGCGAAATTAGAAACGCGCAATTCCATTTTACATCAAAAGACTTTCTATTCATTCCAAAATAAACCTGCAACATAGACGCAATACATTTATCAAACATATTCACATCATCTTTCTAGGTATAAGGTTGGATATTTACATTTCTATGAGGCTAATTTGCTTAATATAAGCAATCCAATAGGTTCATATTAGAAAAGGCAAAAAGTTCCATTACTTTTAATTTTTCATTATTCGATTTACTAAACAACGATCTATACGATAGACGAGCCAAACCCCATACATCTTTCTTGGGTTAATCCAGATAAACAAAAATCAGTAAACATTTTAACTTTAAAAAAAAAAAAAAAAAAAACGACCTTAACTTGCTTTTTGCCGCAACATAATCGGCTAAAAAGTATCGGATTACGGAAGAAAAGAGAACTTCAAAAAAGCATGAGTTGAGCTGGATAATCTCGATCTTTTCTTGTTCACCTTCCGTTACTTGATAAAACGTGACCTTGAAAGAAGCGTTTTCAATGTGGTGATGGTCCCTAAAACGTTTTTCGTTAATAACTCCTGTTCTACTGCACGGAATGCAGTGAAATTTCGTATCCTGGCTGTATTTTGCGGTCTAAACATAATTATGTAGCAAAAATTAGGGGTTCCCATTTGAAAATCAAGAGTTGGTGCTCATTTTGCTTTGTATATGGTCCCTTATCAAAATTTTACCTACGTAGTTTTAAAGAAGACTTTAAACTAAGTCGGATGACATCTTTATTTCCTTTCTAGCATGAAAAATGGCCGAATAATTAAAAGTGTTTCGTTTTTTTTTTCTATGACTGTACAAGTTTTCAGGTATATAGGACACCTACAAGAAATTAAAAATTCAAGAATTAAAAGAAATAAAAAACAAAGAAATACAAGGACAAAAACCTTATCAAGCTACCCGATGGACTTAAATCACCAACCTTTTGGTTAACAGCCGAATGCGATAGCCAATTGCAAAAAGTAAGCTTCGTCACAGACGAAATGTTCAACTATTTTATTATATGAAATTCAGCGCATGCGCGACAAAGATAAAGGGTGGAAAGCTTTTTAAAGTTTCTTTTTTTTTTAAGTTCACTCTGACCGCACAACGTCCCTTTAGAAGCACATCTTCAAAAATGCACTTTTTTTTTGCAGAATTATAATGACTGAATTAATAAAGAAGAATAAAAAATCATAACCATGTAACATATTCAGCGTTGAAATTTATAGCCTAAAAAATCTACGCCATTTATCAAGCAATATTTATTGCTTGCATTATCATCTATGACTTAGGTGAGTTTAAACTTGATTTAAGTACTGTTTTGGTTGTAATTATCTGTCATACAATGAAAATAAAGAATGTACGTTTCGAGAAACAAATGTCAAGAAAAAAATATTTTCATATGTATATAGAATGTATTTATAGTTGGTAAGCAATAACGCTACACTGTAAAAAAATTCTGAAACGTTACGCGTTATTTTCGTGGAACGTTTCGGGATTTCAGAGTTTTTCACCTATTTCCCCGAAAAATCAAGTATCTTCACAAAAAAGTTTCCTGAATCGCTAAAAAATGCACGAATGCAGACTTTGCACTGGTAAGAAAAATATTTTTTGCTACCAGTTTAGAGATTGACTGGGTGATTATTAAGTGTATCCGCTTTTGTTTGATTACGGCCCATCCAGAACGACTAAGCTCCCAATGGGAGCAAATACGTCACTGGATAGCTGCAGCTTTACGATGCAGGAGTTGCTTGTAATTCTCGTGTAGCTTTGGCCATGAATGATCTATTGCTTCTGGAGCGCTTTCTTAAGTAATTAGGATGGTTCTAATCAAATACATTAAAACTATTTCATTTTTCTAGAAGGATCACGACTGGCTTTAACAGGGGAATTTCCCAATATTTCAGAAAGGTTACTGACTTTCATCGGAAAACTTTCCTGGTCTTTGTAAGATATGTTACTGGTTGAAATTGGGCAAATCAGCTGCCTATTATTTTTCAGGAACTTTTCTGAATGGTTTTTACAGTGTAAGCTTAGTGAGGAGATGGCTCAAAATGCGCCTGAAAACTGGTGAAAACTATAATACCTTACCTTTTTAAAATTTACTAAATATTACTAAGTGAAATACTATAGATACTGAGAAATCTATGTATAGAAAATGAAATACCTGGTCAGTGATTATGATATTACTTACTTTAAGATATTACTGAGCCGTAATGGCGCGATGGGTATAGCACCAGGCTCGTAGCTGGAAAGTTCCGAGCTCGATGCCAGCCAGTCGAAGATCCTCCGTGTTCACTGACGATGACAGGGGTATGCTAAATATGACGTGGTCATAAAGCCCATCACCACATAAATCACCTCTTGGGGGTACTGATCCATAATTTGTTAGTGTTCTGCTTTCGTTTTAAATTTTGAAACGTTGATAGATGGTTCATCTAACGTGTGCTTTCTGAGGCATTCAGACATCCTCCTAAATGGTGCTCGTTAAAACAGAAGCTGTCTTTGACTGCCTTAGTTCGACTAGCAATTGCTACTCAGAACTGGTTTATTGAGTGGTATTAATAAAAGCCCTGAATACATAGCTTAAGTAGCGACACACTCCACCATCCGCCAATTTGGGTTTTGACGCAACTTTTTCCGTATCTCGAAAAAAGATAAATACTGATTGTCGCTTGTTTTAAAAGTGTCTTTCATTGATAGATGTTTGAATATTTCTAATCGTAACTTAAAGTCCCTACAATAAAGATACAAAAACGTCAAGTTTTTCCTTGGTGAAGAAATATTTTATTATTTATTTGTAAATTAGTAAATAGGTGCTTTGAAAGAATTTTCGGTCATTTTGAAGCATAATTTCATTTAATGTTTTGAAAAAGGACTTTCTAGTTACAGTTTATATATACAGTTTATAGTATTTAGTTTTTTATTGAAGATTTTTATATTTTTTAAGACTTAACACTTGCCTCAATCTGGCAACGCAATGAAACTCATGTCTATGACTCAATTTAAAGTAAAATAGCACTTTTTGAAAATATTTTTCATTAAAGTTGTGCAGACGTTTTAAAACTAAATAAGTAATAATCTAGGATTTAATATTTGCAAATACATTTTAGATGTGGGATTTAAAGTAAAAATGAAAGTCTACGAAAATTAAACAAAATTCTTGTAAAGGGTTAGAAAATCAAAAAATCTTTCAACTAAATATATTTTTAACTTGCAGTAAAGGATGAAATGAAGAGTTTAGTTTCGAAACGGATTATATCGTTTTTTGGAAAAAAAAAACGCCTTTTTTTATTTCAGAATCTTTAGTATAAGCCGTATCGGCCAATGAATTTCTTTCTTCTCAATGTGGTTTATATCTACTATTAAAAAATGCGTAAACATTGGTTTTACCACCTAAACGGTGTATATCCATCCCTTTATTTGTCGCGAGGTCTTTCACAGCAAAGTGGTTTTTCACAGCACTTATCCCTTACACTGTAAAAACGATTCAGAAACGTTCCTGGAAAATAATGGGCAGCTGATGTGCCCAATTTCAGCCAGTAACATATCTTACAAAAACTAGAAACGTTTTCCGATAAAAGTCGGTAACCTTTCTGAAATATCAAGAAATCTCCCCTATTAAAGCCAGTCATGAACCTTCTAGAAAAATTAAGTAGGTTTAATTAGTTTGATTAGAACCATCCTGATTTACCAAGAAAGCTCCAGAAATATTAGAGCAACCACGGCCAAGCTACGCGAAAATTGCTAGCAAAAACCAAGCATACTCCTTGCCTGCAATTCCTGCCTCGCTAAGCTGTAGCTATCCCATGACTTATTTGCTCTCATTGGAAGCTTAGTCAATTCGGACGAGCCATAAACAATCTAAAGCCGATACACTTAATAAACACGGTCCGTCAATATTTAAACTGGTAGCAAAAAAATATTTTTCACACCAGTGCAAGGTCTGCATTCGTGCATCTTTTAGGAATTCAGGAAACTTTTTTGCGAAGATACTTGATTTTTCGGGGAAATAGGTGAAAACCTTTGAAATCACGAAACGTTCCACGGAAATAACCAATAACGTTTCGGAATTTTTTTACAGTGTATTTGCCGGTATCCACTCATTTACTTTCATATCAAAAGGGCACATATCCAAATCTGAATTTGCCACTTCTAACTCAAAAGTAGTTCACAAATAAAATAGCGGAGCGTGGCACTGACTGAACATTTCCAATCAAGCATCAAACCCGTCCGTATTAAGAGATCGCAGCACCTTGGTTCTTGTGCAAGTCTGTTATCAGTTAGGCAAGCGCGACCTCAAATTGTGATTCCTTTAATTAACATTAAATAATTGATATTACTATTAAATTGTGATTAATTACTGATTAAATTGTGATTAATTGAAAAATTGTGATTCATTGAGATAAAAATTGTGATCTATTATTACCTATATACAACGTTGTTATTTGAACCAGCTTGGGTGGTTTCATTGTTCATACTTAACTGGATCGAAGGTCCTTTTTTCTTTTTTTTTTTAATGTTCAATGAAAAGAATGAAATAAGTAAGAAGTAATAAAGTAGAGTAAAAAAAATGTATTAAAAACTGTTGAATATTTTGTTTCAATTTTAAAGTTTATTTCTAAAGAACATGCGTGTTTGTTTGCAAAAGAGATGATATCTATTGTTTAACACCAAAAAGGGATACATCCAAAATAAAAATAGCAATTTAGGTCTGATAAAATTGTGGAAAAATTCTTGGACTTATACCAATAATCACTTGTTATTCTACCAAAATATTGTGAAAAATTCGATATTCTAACAGTTAATGTTTGTGCGTAAAACTAAGTTGTTAGTGTTCTGCTTTCGTTTTAAATTTTGAAACTTTGATAGATAGTTCATCTAACGTGTGTTTTCTGAGACCATTCAGACCTCCTTCTAAATGGTGCTCGTTAAAACGGAAGCTATCTTTGACTGCCTTAATTCGACTAGCAATTGCTACTCAGGACTGGTTTATTGAGTGGTATTAATAAAAGCCCTGAATACATAGCTTAAGTAGCGACTCAATCCACCATCCGCCAAATTTGGGTTTTGACGCAACTTTTTCCGTATCTCGAAAAAAGATGAATACTGATTGTCGCTTGTTTTAAAAGTGTTTTTCATTGATGGATGTTTGAATATTTCTAATCGTAACTTAAAGTCCTAACAATAAAGATACAAAAATGTCAAGTTTTTCCTTGGTGAAGAAATATTTTATTATTTATTAGTAAATAGGTGCTTTGAAAGAATTTTTGGTCATTTTGAAGCATAATTTCATTTAATGTTTTGAAAAAGGACTTTCTTAGTTACAAATTACTTGGAATATGTATAATACATTTAGAAAGTTGGTGTTTTTTAATTGATTTTTATATTTTTTAAGACTCAACACTTACCTCAATCTGGCAACGCAATGAAACTCAAGTCTATGACTCAATTTAAAGTAAAATAGCACTTTTTGAAAATAGTTTTTAAAGTTGTGCAGACGTTTTAAAACTAAATAAGTAATAATCTAGGATATAATATTTGCAAATACATTTTAGATGTGGGATTTAAAGTAAAAATGAAAGTCTACGAAAATTAAACAAAATTCTTGTAAAGGATTAGAAAAAAAAAATTCAATTAAATATATTTTTAACTTGTAGTAAAGGATGAAATGAGGAGTTTAGTTCGAAACATATTATATCCTTTTTTGGAAAAAAAAAACGTCTTTTTTTTCGATTTCAGAATCTTTAATATAAGCCCTATCGACCAATGAGTTTCTTTCTTCTCAATGTGGTCTACTATTAAAAAATGCGTAAACATTGGTTTTACCACCTAAACGGTGTATATCCATCCCTTTATTTGTCGCGAGGTCTTTCACAGCAAAGTGGTTTTTCACAGCACTTATCCCTTATTTGCCGGTATCCACTCATTTACTTTCATATCAAAAGGGCACATATCCAAATTTGAATTTGCCACTTCTAATTCAAAAGTAGTTCACAAATAAAATAGCGGAGCGTGGCACTGACTGAACATTTCCAATCAAGCATCATACCCGTCCTTATTAAGAGATCGCAGCACCTTGGTTCTTGTGCAAGTCTGTTATCAGTTAGGCAAGCGCGACCTCAAATTGTGTTTCCTTTAGTTAACATTAAATAATTGATATTACTATTAAATTGTGATTAATTACTGATTAAATTGTGATTAATTGAAAAATTGTGATTCATTGTGATAAAAATTGTGATCTATTATTATCTATATACAACGTTGTTATTTGGACCAGCTTGGGTGGTTTCATTGTTCATACTTAACTGGATCGAAGGTCCTTTTTTCTTTTTTTTAATGTTCAATGAAAAGAATGAAATAAGTAAGAAGTAATAAAGTAGAGTAAAAAAAATGAATCAAAAACTGTTGAATATTTTGTTTCAATTTTAAAGTTTATTTCTAAAGAACATGCGTGTTTGTTTGCAAAAGAGATGATATCTATTGTTTAACACCAAAAAGGGATACATCCAAAATAAAAATAGCAATTTAGGTCTGATAAAATTGTGGAAAAATTCTTAGACTTATACCAAAAATCACTTGTTATTCTATTGTGAAAAATTCGAAATTCTAACAGTTAATGTTTGTGCGTAAAACGTTTTTTTCGTTTTGCAAAAAAAATAAAAAAAATTGATTTTATCCGTTTTGAAAGTAAACTCCTCAAATGCACATGAACTGAAACAGGCGTACTCGACTGCAAAGGGGGGGGGGGACGAGTGTCACTGCGCAGACTCCGCCACTAAAGGTTTTCTATGAACTTTTTCGGGGAACTTTCCCCCCTTTTTTTGGTGGGGAGGGGCTCTCACTTTTGAGTAGTTTTAGGGGCACGATCTGAAATATGAAATGTTTTATAAACGATACTACTTGGACTTTACTTTACATAAAACTATTTTTAATGCATTAGTTGGTTTCGTCTTAAGCACAAGTATGTTTCCATACGTAAAGTGAAGTCATTTTTAGGGAAAAATATGTTTTAAAAAATGTATAAAACATCATTTCTGATAAAACTTTTACCTCTTTGAAACAGAAAACTGAGTCTTACGTATATACAAAATGCTTCTGTGACATATAACTAATAACTAATGCCTATATATGTACAACAGCTGCAAAAAATATTGTAGAATTCGAAACCAATATTTAAAGTTTTACGTGAGATCTTTTAAAATTGTTTACAAACACTGTTATGAAACATCTAAATAATAATTCGAACATATATTGTAAAACAGTATTGTTTAATTAAATAAGAAATAACATCGTCAAAAAGCACAAAATGCAACTTACTGCCGGCGCGTGGTTCGGCGTTTCAAGGAACGTCTTTTTCAATGAGCTTATGCATGAAAAGACATCCGACAAAAGCTTTTGTCGGATGTTTTTTCATCCATAAGATCATTTATTTCGCAATGAAAATGCGTTCCTTGTAACGCTGAAACATGTGTCTGCAGTAATCTGCAATTTATGCTTTTTGACGTTGTTATTTCTTATTTTACTTTACATGCATAAATGCATTAATTTCAAGTATTGTCTATTGTTTGCACTGTTTTACAGCACATTTTTACAAATTCTACGCAAATGTACATTGGCGTATATCATATCCTATTATTATTTCGAATAAGTTAATATGACTTCATCATAAATATATAGAATTATTCATCAACAAAGTATACATAGTAGTTTGTCCATTTTTGCTGTCTAAGCTTGAAGAAGATTGAGTACCTTTTTTTTTTTTTTGTAGTTATGGACTAAACATGAGTTTAAATTTTTTGTTTTACTTAACTTATTACTTAAAAGTATTTACCTATTTGCCTATACTTTTATTTATATTTCTTACTTAACAATTCATTTGATATGGTACATAGTTTCACTCAAACCATAGCATAATATCAGCCAAAGAGTTAAGAAGTATGCTCGTTATTTATTAGACAGATTAGAAAAAGGATTCATCAATTAAGACGGCAAAATTTAACACAAATTGTGTTATACTCTGTCTTCACTTAATTTACATAATAGGTACAGATAAGCACACAACTAGTATTCAAGAGTATCAAATGCAGTTGAATTTTTTAACTCCCTGTTGAAAAAAATTAGCGAGCAAACACACACACACACACACACACACACATTTTTTAATAAAAAAAATGTATCAATATTGAATTGAAATCACTTACGTCACATAGTTTACCATGTTGGTTAGGAATTGATTTATCTCTTGCAATCCTACCTAGCCACAATTTTCTTCTTTCTTCATTTCTTTTAACCACGAGTAAACGATATAATTTGTGGTCTGATTTCGCACTAATGAATTATCCAAATGCACTACTACAAGGCATCTTCTCATTTTACAGAAGCTTTGACTATTTGAATATCCAAAGAAAATAACAAGTATATCTAGCTTTCCAGCGCAACGAAATTATTGAAGTTAAGACCCAAAGTGCCGCGCAAAACCCACGTGATTCTCAAACTTTTAATCACAATAGCGAGTGGTATGCAGTGCATGTCCCAAACTGTGTGGCTACTTAAGAGCAGTATACATGTCTTTATTGTTAATGACAACAATGACATATTACTAAAGTTTCAACGACTTCAAATCGGTATTCCAATATAGCTTCCAAACAGTAACTTGAGATATGTTGTATCTGACAATTTGCTGTGTGAAGTTTCGCGAACTTTTCCCAAAAATTAAGAGCAGAGCAACTGATTTAAAAGCCATACCAGCCGAATGCAGTTTCTTTTTTAAGTTCGAATATACTAAAGCATTTGAAGTGGCTTGAAACTAAGTAGAATGCATAAAAGGTACTCTAAATGACTGTAACTATTTTTTCTTGAATTAAATAAAAATAATGTGCACTAATTTAGCGGAGAAACATACGGAACTAATATGACATATGTTTCCCAGGTGATAAACAGTAGCAGATGTATAGATATAAAACATTACAAAAAAAAAAGTTACTTTATATTCCTTATAAAAAAAAAATTAAAAATCATTTTATAATATGACACCACAGAATTAAATCGGACTGTCGAAAAAAACTTCAAAGATTTTAAAGCAATAAGATGGTAATTAAAAAATGCAGTTTCTAAAAAGTATTTGATGAAACATCAAACGCTGGAAGAAACTTTAAATTAAATTTGTTTTCGAAGCTCGCTTCTGAAGAAAAGATGTCAGTGCTTAATCCTGCATCTTCAAAGCGTAAGAATCGTTCAAGTCGTAGTCCTGCGAACGGACGCGGTAGAATGTTCGCTTTACGCCTAATACCGTCCTAATTAAATTTAGGGAATCTCTGAAAATTAAACATCTAAATATTTATGAATGAATGACTGCATGCTGTTGCAAAATCCCGTGGCGGGCTCTTGAATTTAAGGCTTAATTAAGGACCATCCCCTATCTGCGAACCAATGTTTTAATGGTAAGGAAAGAATTTCGACTTTTTTTCCTCGCCTTTCTCCACTGATTAATAAATGATGAGGCAAAATGATGTAAAAAAAAGGAAGCGGATTTAAAATGTGAAAAAATCCAAATTAGCAATTTATTTCTTTTGTTATAGTTAACAGAAAGAAGAAAATGCTAATAAATACAAATATTCCAAACTCAGCCCGAGAAGGTCCATTTTGTCATGTATTTCAAATTAGATTATTTCATAATTTTTTCTACAGTCATGTTTGCTTTATAACAGCTTTCTTTATTTGGTTGTTTACATAAGAAATTGAATGTGATTCAAAAGAGCAGACTTTATGTGAACAGTAAAACTTATTCCCTATATGGGTACGCTAAGTATTCTTATCAGAACTCAAAGTTTAACGCGCCAAATTATCATTACCTCTACACTGTATGTTATATTTTCATAATACATGCGTTTCATAAAATATACACTTCAGCGGTCTTGAATAAACCTTGTCAATGCAGTTTACTGTTAGTGTACTATTTTTCTCAGAAATTCGGGTTATTTCTGTTCACTTACTATATATTTTAATGCTTAAACGTAAAGTTTTTTGACTATGGCAGGTGAAATTTAACAGTTTTCGTGTAGTAGTGGTACGCATTTAACACTGTTTTTAAAATTATTACTGACTAATGTAGCCATTGGTCAAAAGCAAGGAAAACTTTTTATGTTTTTTTTTTTCTTATTTCCATCTAGATTCACTCTAGGATTATGAGATGCATGGTAATGTTTTAAATCAGTTACATAAAAAGCTCAAAAATAAATTTTGTATCGTTTTGCCCATCTATTGCTAGAAAAGTATACCCCCTCTCCCAGCATAGTACGATTTTAATATAAGTACATAAATACATTTAAACTACGCATGGCATAATATTTCCATTGGTAAGGAGTTTAGTAAACTGTATATTGGATGGAATGAAAATATAGTTTCTGCCGATAATTGTTTATTAAAACAAATCAACTAGCATAGTATAGAATTGCTTTTGCTCAAATAAATGCAATATTTTTTCATCAAAAGAAGGTATCACGCATTTCCAATTTTTTGCCCTAAGCTCATTACGACACCAATCACAAATATAACAGACATCAGTAATAAATATAGTGGCTAAAAGCTTATTTAGTGTTAGCAACGTAACCTATTTTTCGTAATGGAAAAGGTAGGACCCCATGAGATCTCATGTGGGTAAGGGAAGATATATCCTCACTTAATGATTTATGAGGACTCTTGTGAATTTGAGTTCCATTTCTGAGACAGGCTGCAGGACAACGATAAAGCGACATTGCTTGATGTAGATAGTGTGAGAAAAATCCTCACATAAAATGCCACTTTTTTTTCTCATCCGTTTTGCGCCCATCTTACAGTGTTTTCCCCATCGATCATATTTTGATGTACGAGATAAGAAGATTTAAAAATTAAAAAAAAAACAACCAAGGACCTTTCTTAAACTAATTTTACACCGAATTTACGCTTCACAAAATTCACGTATTGAATTTTCACCCGATGAAGAATTCCATCAGAGAGTCAAGCTCCCTCTGCCATGTTTTCTGTAAATTTTTCCTCCCAAAATTCACTCTCCCTATAAAATGTCATATTTAGTTGACATCAAGCAGAGTCAGATAAATTATGTATGTATTTCTAGTGTTCGCAAGTTTTTCTCACAAAGCAGCATAAATTGTAGAGCTTAAATTGTTTACATCTTTTAGGCAAAAGTTCCTTGCAAAAAAATGTAGATAATGCAGCGCACGTGCTTTATTCATGCATTAGTTTCATTTTTAATCATATTTTAGCACTAAGCATCGTTGATAATTTATGTTAGGAATGACTGATAGGGAAAGGATAAAGTATAAGGTAAATAGAATATAGCGAGGCAGATCTCATGATATTAAAAATTAACCGTTTGACCTGTAGCGTCTCTTTGGTTCCGTTAGAGGGAAGTCGTTCAGATGGATTTGGTCTGGTGTAGACTTTGTTCAGATAGAGAAGAAGAATAAACAACTTTTTTTTTTACAAAGGAAAAAAAAAAATTTAAAATAATGCAACATTTTTTTTTACATAAAAAGGCTAAATAACACATAATCATATTGAAAAACCCATGGTGTCACTAGATTTAGTACTAGTAGTATAAATATGTTTTTCATCAACTGTTGAGTCTCCTACGACCGATTCAATATTTATACTTCATGCTTGTACCTGTCTAAATGTTTCTTGATTGAATCTTTGTTTTCAGATTTAATATCTTTCTTAACCTTCGTTTCTTGATATGCTTACTTCCCATGATATATTTTAAGTTAAAGTACCTGAAGAAATCGGGTTTTTAACTTTAGTGGAAAGAATAAATCAGGCAATATATGAAGATCATTCAAGTACGCGAAGAAAGATAGTAAGCAAAACAAATGCTTACCAAGATAGCGGGATTATCATTTAAACGTTTTCGTTCAAAAGATCGGACCGCTAATTGATCGGAGTTCACATCGCTTACTAATCGGCAGGATAGCAGTCGCATGGTGGCTATGGAGATAAACACTAGATTTGCGGGATTATTTTACATTTAAAAGTTACTATAAATGTGATTTAATGCATTTTTTTGTTCATTTGGAAAAAAATTTAAATTGCAAAGAATTTTGGGTTTGTTTGATTTGTTTTTAAAGGATGTTTATGCATATAAGTTGAAGAATGTGTTTATTTTACTTCTGGGGTGGGGAGGGGAAAGGAGGCGATGAGTGATTTTTTTTCTCTATTTAAAGAACTTTTATTAACTTTATCATTTTTTCAAACGATAGCTTTTCCATGTTAATTTCTTTTTTATACGAGGGACAGGGCAGTTGGATTTTACGTTCGTTCGAGATGTACTGGGTAATTTTTTTTTTTTTTTTTTTTCACTGAATATCCGAGGAAGGTTTTTATCCCTTAAGTTATACTGAAGGAACAGAAACCATGCAATACATGAATGAATCATGTATTGCATGGTTTCTAAAAAAAAGTAGTTAATAGAACAACTGCTCAGTGGACATTATATGAATCAAGTTGCAATAAATGCACTTACTGTGGCAGATCGTATCTCAAAAATATTTTCTTTTTACATATTTATTTCATCAAAACGGTCCAAACAGTTAATAGTTTTCAGAAAAATTTTAACTTTTCTATTTACTCGTACAACGTTTAAACAGAACAAGGTCTGTCGGATCCTCTAGTGCTTATAAAACGTGTTAACAATTGTTTTTTTTTTTTATTTTTTATTTCAGGATCGTTTTTCTTTTATATTGGGCTCGACCGATGGCATTTTTTGGCCGATGGGCCGATGCCGATTGTTAGCCGATTGTTCCAAGATGGCCGATGGCCGATTCTTTTTTCTCCAAATGGCCGATTGCCGATGGCCGATGGCCGATGCCGTTGGCCGATGGCAAAAAAAAAATAAATAAATAAATAAATAAATTGCTAGGATTGTCAGGGATTTAAACGATCATTTATTCATTTCACTTTACTTCTTTTCTACGAATAGGGAATTGTAATCCCAAAAACAAAAAAACAAACAAACTAACAAAAAATCAGATTTTGACCTAAATTTCTATTATACGATCACCTAGATTGAATTTCACAAGTTTTTTCTGTACATGCATATGTACCTAAGAACATATCGACGACCGAAATATTTTAAATTGAACACATAACTAAGATTTCGGTAATAATGTAATGATGTATGGATTCAGGTACACTATACATAGTTAAAAAAATTTAAATTATGTTGTTTAATCATTCCAAAAAAAAAAAATAAGAAGAAGAATAAGAATAAAAATATGAAACCGTCAACAAATTACGCAATTAAAGTGAAAAGATTGCACGTAGACATTTTTTAGTCATCAAATTAAACATAAAGGGTAACAGATAAATTACAATATTTAATCATAATAGGAATATTTTTCCTTTTTAAAAATTTATGAATAGAAAAGTTTGCATTTTTCATAAAAGCTGACAGTGACATAACATTTTTGCTGAAAAAAGAAATAGCCATGAAAAGAGCGAGGTTCTTAATACGCAACTACAATAAACACAATCGATATTTATACCAAGTTAATAATAACTGAATACATATACTACTTGATCTGATGTTTGCACACATAATATTGACCAATTTGATTGTTTGACCTTTTATGAAGCACTATAAACAAGTTCAAATTACATTTTTCAATTAAAAAATACTTTTCTGAAATTTGAAAAATTGCATAGTAAAAAATCCTTGAAATTTTGCTGTAACATATTATTAAAAATATGATGAAAAGAAAAATAACTTATTCATTGATTTTATAAAAATACATAAAAATAGTTACTTACAATAGAAAAAAATCGATCGCTCTAAATGATGCAAAAAAGTTGGCGCATTACGAAATATAGGTGAAACAAATATGATAAATACAACACAAAGTGACATTTCTTGAGCAAAATAAATAACTGCCAAATATTTAAGAAATACTTGAAACGACGAGGGAGGGGTGGAAGGGGGGGCACCCTCTGATTTTGGAGTAACTCACAACATTAAACTTCGGCCTCCTTTTTTAGTACAGAAGCGCTACCACCAACGCCTCGGAAGAATTTCTGAATCTACTTCAGCACTTCCGAGAAAAAATTCAAAAGTCTCTTTGCTTGCCGAATTATGTCACCATTCATAAGTCTTTAATCAATTTCTTATATTAATGCTCTAAATTCTTCCTAAACAATAGATGAAGTTTAAATTTTTTTTTCTAATTTTATGAATGGTGTTAGTTTTAAACAACTCGGAAGAACAACTAGAATTTAATTTCAGAAATAGAGGAAGGTGGAGGGGGGGGAGGCACGCAAGTGTTCTCGGAAATACAAAAAATAGTCGCAAAAAATTGAGTTCAAAATAATCATAAACATTGAGCAGAAAAACCCTTTTAAAACTTGCACCCGAGTTTGTTTTGACGTGCAGTGGTGGATTTAAAATATAGCAAATGTTGCTATTGCGCGAGAGGCTCCATAACCACAGGGGCATCGTAGGAGTTACAAAAATGCTTATGATAAATGTTTTAAACTTCCGTGATAGAGAAATAGAGTCCCAAAATATTTCGACGGGCCTCAAACTAGTAACTCCGTCGAAATGATACAGAAAAGACTGCATTACTGTGATTCACATTACAAATATCGAAAAATTAAAAATTACCATCGGTTCAATGGGACTCTAACAAAATGACACAAAACCGGTTTCGCCATCTCATATTTGTTTCCAAGTTAGTCTCTAATTCAGCAATATATCACCAAATGATCGCCAGTCTGAGACGCTATATGTATTAGTTTCGAATTGAAATAAGTAATTAATAGCCACAAAAAAAAAAAAAAAAATGAGTAAATAGGCTTTTTAGAACACCCGATCGAAAACAAAAAGGGAAATGCGCAACTGGAACGTACGCGCACTCTACATGCGAAATTTTAACCTTCTACAGTTTACCATTTTTGAGGTATGACTTATGAGATCATACCTCCATCCAGCCGCAAAGAACAACCCAATAATTAACTTGTTTGGTACCTGAATGCAGTATCAAAAACTCTTTCAGGGGTGACTAAAATAGAAATTCATTCTGAAATTTAAGTAAACAATTTTATATAAAAACAATAACTCCCTTAACTTTGTATTAAAAAGTAAAACAGCAAAGGTCCTTTGTTTCGAAAACATTGGCCAATTCCATCGGCTTTTCGATGTTTTTTAAGGCCGATGGGCCGATGTTTCCTGCAAGTTAGCATCGGCCGCCGATGCCGATGGCTAAATTGTTGAACCATCGGCGCCGATGCATCGGCCAGGTCCTACTTTTATAGTTACTTTTTACATGTATTTGTTTCAAAAAGAAATCCACTTTAACTGAACGGTGTGTTGGACTTGTTGTATTTTGAAAAACTATATATATATATATATATATATATATATATATATATATATATATATATATATATATAGTTTTTCAAAATACAAACGGTTTATAGTGGCAAAATCTATGTTGATCAAATTATAAGAAGTGTCAAGCTAATGGATTTGGAATATTTATTCGCAATAAATCAATCCTAATGAAGTGAGACCCAATTTTCTAAAAGAAAGATACTCTCTCATACGCATACGCACATACACACACAGACATTCAATTGCTATTTATTATGAGAGCTCTTTACGAAACAAATCAGTTTCAAGGCCAAATCCATGCTACTTTGCATTTTAATAGATCGGAATAGCATTACAGATTTCTACGACATAATACAGAATTAAACTTTACGAGTGAGTGATGACACTGTTAATTAAATCATGTAGCAATTATAGATATATAACGGTTGAATTTGTGACAAATGTTAAACTGTCAGTGACTCAACTCACAGACTGACGTCTCGCTTCCATTAAACATTTTACTATAGAGTTTTGAACAGGGTAGATAAACCAGGAGGCAGGTAACATTACACGCTTTTTTTTTTAATCACTATATGGATCGACATTATTTTTAAAGTGTTGACTGTATTTGGAGATAAAGGAAAGCAGATTCGCTAGGACGGTGGTATCCATAAATGTAAAGTACATGATGTATCATCGCAACACGTAGGAAATTGATCAACCATTTTAGTTTTGGAAATATTTCTTTTTAATGAATTGAAATATCTCTTTTTTATTTGTGCATTTAACAATTATTTTAAAGTTTTTTTTCTTCTTTTTTTGTAACAATAAAAAAAAAATGTTAGACAAATTCGAAATCATATGTTGAATTATTTACTCAGTTTTTTTATGATACCTATCTGATAATATTTTAACTACATTGTACACTGCAAAAAATAATTGTTGTTTTTACAGTAATATACTGTTTTTTCTTACAGTTTAATACTGCTCTGCTAAATAACAGAGAAAAACTGTAAAACTCTTTTAGATTGCGCAAAACGATGCGCAAAAGGTGTGTCTTTTCATACGGGAAGATAAACTAATGAATTCAAGGTATCGACAGATATGTTAGTTAATTTTCGAGTGTGCTGAGGCAGGACTGCTCAGCTGTAATCCAAGTTAAAGGTAAGTGCTAGTTATATTATTCATTCCCTTTTCCTCAAAATGTAGTTTTCTTTATAATCGATAATCTATGTAAAATAACAGTGTTTATTTTGAAATCATAATTCGTATTCCAATATTCGTTGATGTTGATTTTGCTATTTCTTTTAGTTGCTAAGTTGTAGCGATTGCTTTATAGCAAAAATCTGAGTAGTTGTAATTCTGAATATTTTACTGCACGCATGAGAGTTTTTAAACATTTTCTGAAACTCAAATTTGATTTAAAAATAAATCAATTCCTTTTTTGATCGTATTTTAAGTTATTAGAACATTAGACTTTGTTTACGATTATATTTTGTGTTATATACGATGTTAGTACTTAAAATTTAACTTCTTATGTTTTCTAGTAAATTTTTAGCGTATCGCGATTGACTAATTTCTTCTGTTTTTTTTTCTTTCTTAAGTTCAGTTTAAAATTCTTTAACAGTTTGTATTTAACCATTTTATTGATAAACTTTACGTTATAGCGTAAGTAACTTTTATAACCTGTACATAATCCGATGAACAAAATGTAAATAAATAAAATAACAACGTAACCGAGAGACTTGCAAACAGTACCAAGTTTACTCATATTTTTTGTTGAAAAATTTCCCACTCTGGAAATACAATACTCTGATGTCTGAACAACTGAAAATTCACTGAAATCTGGATTCAGCTTTAATACTTATCAAACAAAACTAAAATAATAATAATTAAAAAAATTATCAATGAAGCACTCCAAAAAAAAAACTAATAAAAATAACCATCTTTAGATACAAACACGAAACCCTTGTGTTTTAAAAGTTTTATATTTGCGTCAGTAGATAATTAAAGTTTTACTTCAGGAAAAATGCACTAGTACCACTGAAACTTGTGAACTTAAATATAGTTTTAGAAATTATATTCAAAGGCACTCGATGGGAGGTAACGGGAAGTTTCTATGACCTACCCAAATTTGCCATATTGGGAAAATTTTGTCTGGCGATTCGGCACATTTGGGGACATAATTGTAATGTTGCAATTTTTGAATTCTCGAATGTCCAAATTTCATTAGATATGGTACTTAATTGTGCGTAATCAATGTGTGTCTGCACCAGTATTTTATTAATCGGCAAGTATGTAAGTTCCATTCGACAAATTGAGATTATACGCCTTTCTAACATGTTTAAGTTCAGGCCGTGCCCGGCTATATTTTAAAATGTTCAGCTTTTCATTTTTGATCTGGCAGTGTTACGTTCTCTTCAAAATTACATATTTTTATTTTAAAGTCGAAAATTTACATTATTATGCATTGTTTGTCATATTTTATTCGCCTTGAAGGACATGCTCATTTAGAAAAGTAGATGCTCAAGAACTACAGTAGAATTTGAAACTCTTGTAACCTTGAACTCGTCAGTTTCCTTATATTTTAACTTTAAGAACCCTTTGAGTCTTAAAGTTTGCCATCAACGTGTTTATGATGAAGACAAAAACTATATTATAAATACTGAAAAGTGATTCTGTACTTCTCTGTCTTTCACTGCATATATAAAGTAAAAATATGTCAGATTGTTATCCGTGTAAAATGGGAAAATCGGAGAATTTCGTTTAAAGCTGTAACGGAGATTCAAGCCAAAGCCGAGTAAGATCTTTTGCATTTAAATGCGATGGGTTCCTTGGCAGTCGAGTTCTTTGGGGGGGGGGGATTATTTTCACAATAATAGACGCTTTTTCAAAAAAGTTAGGTTTTCGAATACTTTGTCATGTTTTAAAAGAGAACAGAGAGATTTGCGGAAAAGATCCGACTATTGAAAGGAATTTCTAAACTCCCGGTTTGAAATTTACCTTAGCGACCAAAGCATAAGAGTCGAAAAAACCAACAAATCCTCCAGTTAAAGTAGCGTCATAGAACACTATAACTCAACATTAATGAATAGAATTAGGACACTTTAAAATGAATCGGGTTTGCCTCAGCACTTTTGAGCTGAAGCAGCTATGTAATTAAAATACTTACGGAATAGAGCGGTTTTAAAAGGAAAACCCAAAACCTTTTTTGAGCTATTTGAGGGAAGAAAGCCATTTATTAAACACTCCCGTGTTTTTTGGCTGTATTTCGTATATTGGACTTCCAAAACAAAAAAATAAACAAATTGGATATGAAAGCCAAACAGGGAGTTATGGTAGAATATGTGTTTCTTACGAAAGGTTATAGAATTTGGAATCCCGAAAATAGTGAAGTGACAAAGGTGCTACAGGAACGGGAAACAGAAGTATACAGTTTTATTTCACTTCTGAGTAAATCTGAAGTAGAAGAGAAAATCATAAAATAGCATGTTGTGAGAATTAAATGGGTTAATGAAATACGAAGGCAAAGTATATATTGACACGACGGTTCTAAAGTCTGAATCGCGAACCCGAGGTTTATTGTTCTGAAAATAACATTGAATATGACCCAAAATATTTTTATTTCACTTGTGATGATAATTCAAAAAAGTATCAGATTCTGATGAAGATAGGAGGGATAATTCAAGTAAGCTAGAAGCTAACATTTCCGAAGATGTAATTCCTTCGAATTTGAAAGAAAGTTTGAGAACGCCAGAAAGTGAAGATTGGCAAAACGCAACAGAAGAGATGAGCAGAACGAAATAATGCACTTCAAGGCCAGACTGGTAATTTTAGGTAACCACCAGCTATGGGGGTGGGGGGATATACTTTTCGCAAGTGTTCTCTCCAGCAATTTCCTTTCCTTTGGTTGAGGCTTTCTTTTCAATTTTTGTGTATAAGCTACATTGAGTCCATTTCCAAGCAGATGTTTGCAATGCGTATCTATATGCGGATTAAAAAGTGGAGATTTTTGAGACAACCTAAAGGGTTTGTCGATCCCTGAAATCTAAATTTTGTCTGTAAATTAAATAAATCATTGTTATTCGGATACAGATTACGCCTCGAATCACGATAACAGGGTTCCAATGGCGGGGGGGGGGGGTGTAGTGTTTTTGGATAGGGTACGAATAATATGGTGTATATTCAAACAAAAATTCTTAGCACTGTCAACGATGGAAGCGGAGTATATTCCAATTAGTGAACAATCTAAGGAAGTTATGTGGATCAAAAGAATTTTAAATGAATTGGCCACGAAAAGAGTTCAGAAATTTAGATTGATTAATAGTACTCTGTACTGTGACAATCTGGTTGCGATCGATTTCTCTAGTTCTGCAATAGAAAATTGCAGAACTAAGCAGATTTGATGTGGGGTACCATTTCCTAAGGAATTTGATTGATGAAAATGAATTTGGAATAAAGTTTGGTGAGAAACTAAAAATAATTTAACTGATTTTTTCATAAAATCTTTCGGTAGGGAAAATTTACTAAAAGCTTGAATTGCAATGACATATTTTTCTAGAGTTTTTTTTTTTTTTTTTTTTAATGTGTTAATTATTCCATTATGTTTAAGCTATAATTTGCGCACACAAACGGATGGCCTGTAATATATTTTTGATTCATGTATTAAATTATTTCTTTTTTTTCCGTTTGCTGGCGTGCCAAGAATGGGGGGGGGGATTTCCTAGCGAATATTTTGTTCCTGTCCCTCCAGCGCACGGAGGAAAAACAATTGTAGTTGATTTCATTTTGAATTTGTGCCCGGTAATATGGTTGCGGTTAGGTATTTCGGAAAAATTTAAACTATAAATTTATATTTTAGCCGCCTGATTTTACTTCATTTAAATTTATTCACTAATGCAATAGTATTTCTTTGAGATTGGTGGTATGCAAATGTAAAGAACTACGTAACTTGTGACCAGAACTGAATGGAATAATGGGTTTTATCAAGATGGCAGATCGCGGTTTTGTCCCCTTTGGAATTTCATAGCCTCTAGTCTGAACGATGTTGCGATGATTCACTTTATGACATGAATGCCGGCAACAGAAGTTTATAAGTATTTTCATTTATATTTTTGTGTTTTCGGATGTAATTTGTAATCACCAATGCTTTTGAGATTTAGAGCGTTCTTAGCCACTGAAGCCTATCCTATGGTCTGCGTGCCATATTGGGCCCCTGAAGCTGATTTTTGTGGCCCGTTGTCAGGTTTTATGTTACAATCAAGAACTATGTATTGGAATAAGATAAGCTAAATTTTATGTTGTTTTTATTGAAATGTGATCGGTCATACAATTCATTTAAGTGTGAATTTTTTCAATTTGTAATTCAATATTAGATTTTACGGGTAGTTGAATATTATCACTTCAAGAATAACCGGAACATAGAAATTTCTGTTGCTAGAGCTAAATTATACGTACATTTCTTTAATAATTATTATTTTTTATTTTCCAGTAAATTTTGGAACACTGATTCTTTGTTTTTACATGTTATTAAAATCGAAGGAACCAAAATAGAATGCTAAAAGTACGATGTATTACAGCGTATAAAACTTTCTTCGCATATTCAGACTTATCAAACAAAATTATAGTATATTTTTATTGTAATGTAAATAAAAAGCAGTTATTTTGCAAATATGAGCATGTTTAAATGTACAGTTAAAAGTGGTGCGGTCTTCTGGCAAAGCATTTTCAAGAAGGGTAGCATTGTTTACAACAAGTACGGCGGGCCAAATGTGGACTTTCAATTTCTTAATGATTAGAACTGGCCCTACCAGATTCACTCTTTTTTGACATGTTTGATTATTTATTATTTTGTTAAAAACTTCCAAATTTTCTGACCGATTTTCATTTTTTACTGTATTGACTTTAACTAAGCCATCTTGATTTTGGGAATATAGAATTGCTTCTTCCAGATTTCAGGTAAATTCTGAAAAAATTAAAGATAAATTGTCTAAATCCTCTCAAAAGAAGTGCCACTTAAAAAAAAAAAAAAAGTCGCTGGTTTCGTAAATGGGGACATCGATAACTGTTCAAAACGGGGATCGGGGCGGGGGGCGTCCCCCTTTTGAAAGAAATACAATATAAATGAAACATCTTAAATTATGCTTAAATATTAAGACATATATAAGATAGAATGTTCTTACGGTATTATTTTATATCATATTAAGTACAGACAGAGTGCTAAATAATTATTTTACGTCACACTTTGTTTCATGTTCAGATTTCTAATAATGGGCAGCTGTCAAAGAAAAAGAAGATGAAGCTGGTATCAGTTGAACATAGCTCGAACTGTTAACAAGTGTTGGAAAGGAATATGGGTTGCAAAAAAGAAAAAAAAGAAAGAAAAAACATCTATGGTTTTCAGTGCTACTATAGCAACTCGGGGGGGGGGGGGCGAACTAAAAGAGGCTAGATACAGTATTCATTGTTTTAAATGAATACCCCAATATTTCCTAATTGGTTATCTAAACGTCGACCTTGCTCCATTTTCTAAAAAAAATAATTCTCTACCTCATCCTCATTATTGTTTTGAAGTAAACATATTGCATTCCGATAATCTGGAGCCTATTATAAGAAGAAACTAGTTTCAAGTTTTATCATCCTTAAAACATTTTTATTTTTTTCTTTAGGCCATGATGTTAGCTTTCCCATTTTGGACAACTTTCCACTGCTTTTTCTTTGGGGGGGGGGGGGAATTCTTGACTTATAGAAGGAGTTATTCTCCGGATCACTTCAATTAACCGATCGAAAAAAATGAACATTATTCTTAATTAACAGTCTCATATGTAATTACAAAATCCTTCAAAAATATCGAAAATTACAAAGATTTTTTTTTTTAAATTGTATTTCAAAAAACCAGTATAAGTGCATTTCTTTGCATGGAAGCTAAAATGTAGGATATTATTTTCTTTCTTTTTTGAGTTCTTATGTAAAATCTCCAGATTAGGTCTACTTTAGTTAGACATTAATAACCACCGTTACAAATGCGTAGCTTGCAAATTGCTGCCAAAAAGGTTTTTTTCTCCTTAAACCAACATATTTAGCGCTTAACTGGTACTTGAAATAAACGGTTCAATTACAATTTGATATATGTTAAGCGGTTTCAAAATAAAAACAACTCCCACGGATATTTCAGATCATTCAGAGTCATAATTTTAATCATTTTAGGGCGTATTTTTAGACCTAGGTAATTTGATTTTTCCATTTATGTTTTTTGGTGTTCACAAGTTTTATGAGATTCTAACAATTTTTATTTTGACAGATGCTTTCATAATATAAGGTCTAATGATGGCACCTAAGTCGGCAGAGATGTCCCAAAGAAGAACCAAGTTCGTCATGTAAAAATGTTGACCTTCAAAAAATTAGCATTCGATTTTAAATGAATTTCAGCAATTTCACTGTAAAAACGACTAATTTATATTTATAGGTAATGTATACGAAATAAAATAATTTGGTAATTTTTAATGGTGTGAATATCTCCTTTTTTCTCATGGAAACAATATAACAGAATATAAAGTTTCATAATTTTTGGAGTAGTAAAACAAATTTTTAACTTCTAATACAAGTACTCATAAACGTTACAGATTTTATTATACCGAGTGAAAAATTGCTTCTGTTTAGTAGCTCTGGAATTTTGAACCGTCACATATTTATTGTTTTCATGTATGTAAATTTTAAAGATTAATAGGATAAAGTATTATCCAATCTATAACAATCAGTTTACAATAATAACCATTCTGTGCTGTCTAAATGCTGAATACTGAATATATAGTGTGAAATAAAGTTTGTCAGTAGTACTTCTCAAATAAAGTATAGATCCAAGTGCAACTTATAACGTTAAAAAAAGAAGAAAGACATGAAAATATTCTGTTTTACCAGAAAAGGAAAATAAATGCACAGAATTGCATGCATAAAGTTAAACTTAAGCAACAACTATAATGGATTGCATGCTGCAAAGCGTTTCTCACGTTATGCTGCACATTTTAGCAATACAATAATGCTGAAAGTGAAAAAATACTTTTAGTGAAGATACGATGTAGTATTTTCAGTTATATATAAAAAACCTTCTCATTTTTACTACCTTCATAGATCAAAAGGCTTTGTTTTGTGAAAAGGCTATAATTGTTCTTAAAATAAAGCTTCAGGCCATATTTTGCAATTTCCTTCTATTTGTAAATTTTTATGTTTGCAATAGAGCAATGTATTTTTGTAGAAATGAAAAAGCGCCACTTTTTCTCATTTAACAGTTATGTTGTGTTTTGTATTTGTTTTGTGTACAATGAAATTAATATCAATAAATATATATTTAGTAGCAGTTATTTATTTTTATGTAAAAGGCTTTTGTATTTCATTACTTATCACTTTTCATAGCTTATATCATTTTTGTTGTTGAAAAACTTTAGAAAAGGAACACAGATTTCGTTGGTAGGCTGATTTCTACTACGTACATGCAGAATCAATTTTACTTTTCTATATTGTTCTTTAGCTGTAAAAGCAGTGATTTTGACTATGAAAAGAAACAACGATAGGGGGGGGGGATTCCTTTTTGCATAAAAATTTATAACTATTTAATTTATGGTTTACTGCTGTTAATTTTACTGTACAAATCATTTATAAAACCGTATACTACTGCTTTTATAGCGCAGTGCAGCTGATTTCGCAGCTTATTACTGCTAACTTTACAGTTTGTTACTGTTAATTTTGCAGGGCAATTTCACTGAAAAAACAGTATATTACTGTTAATTTTACATATTATCTCTTTTAAATTTACAGGCTAATTCATTCCTAAAACAGTATATTACTGCTAATTTTACAGTTTGATACTGTAAGTTTTACAGGGCAGTTTCATTAAAAAACAGTATATTACTGCTAATTTTACCGTAAATCATTGTTAATTTCACAGGGCATTTCCATTAAAAGACAGTATATTACTGCTAATTTTACAGTTTATCGCTGTAAATTTCACAGTAAAAGTCTGTTATAAGACATTATATTACTGCAAATTTTACAGTTTAGAATTGTAAAGTTTACAGTTTTTCTTTGGAATGTGAGCTGCCAGTATTACACTGTAAAAACAGCAGTTTTTTTTTTTTTTTTGCAGTGTACCGATCCAGGAAAAAAATCGATAAAATTCAATGCATAGGATAATACAAGCAATTTACAAAAATATATGCTCATATTTTAATATTTTGTGTTTAGTCAAAAACTATTTTCGTTATTATAAAATGATAAAATTCTTGTTATTAACTCATTTAAAATAGTATATGAGACCTACTAATATTCGATGCAGTATTAATTAATTTGATATAAGACATTTTGATTTTAAATGTTTTGTACAACTAGTCAAGTGCATGTGGATTTTTTTCAAGGTTTTTACTTAAAGTTATATCTTAATAAAATATAGCATGTTCACATGTGCCCTCCTTTCCGCTACTAAAAAATACTTTTACATCCAAACAGTTAATTTTAATAATTAACATTATGGAAAAGCAATATTTGGAATCGCTAACTTAGCGAAATAAAAATTCAAATATAAATCCTTATACTGTAGAATATTTGTAAAAAATACGTATCAAACAAATTGTGCTAATATAGGGGTCAATTTTATCTGATTCATTTACAAACACTATATTTTTGCGTTTAATATACGTTATTGTATTTAAATTTAGCAACATTTGCTATTAAGTACTATACTTTTTTTTATTTTTTTTATGTGAAAAAGTGATCTAATACAGAAAAAAATAGTATTCCATTTTTTTTCTTTTGAGTCTTAAAGTTTTAAATTCATAAAAGGATGAATGTCAATTCCGCGCGTGTATTACACCACTGAATGGAAAGCGATAAATGCTAATGATATGAACTAATAATCATTAGAAAAAAGAAAACACCGAAAAAAATACTCTAATTAAAACACTATTTAAAACTTCTTCGTGTTAATGTAAAACAAACCTTTCAGTAAATCAGCCACATTGTAATTTTTTTACTTGAATATAAAATAGAATATTTAAATTATTTTAAGAAAGTGAGAATTATAATCTTAATTTTTCATTAGAAACCGAAGAAAATTAACTAAAATCGAAGAGCTCTTGGCCTCATACTCTACGAGTGAGAGGGAAAAGTCTTGGTTTAATTGGAATTTCAGATGAAGAGTAATAAATAATATTTTATAAGATGATTAATTCATTAACGCCGTTCACGAAGCTAGGAAGTGGTTCATTCATATTAAAGTATTCACGCGTTATGGGGGAGAAAAATTTAATTAGCGTTTGACACTTGGAGAGCCATGAGAGCTAATTTGGGGTGAAGTTTGTTTGCTTGAGGTTTCGATTAAAGCATCAATTTCTAATATTATGAAATGTTTTGGCTGGCTTGTGGTGCGATTTTTGCTCGAAATGTGAGGATTATCTGATAAAAGAAGCTGGAATTTCATTAATTATAATTTTCAGGTCGCTGAAGCATATTAAATGGAAATTCCGTTTAACTGCTAAGAAGGCTGTGAATTATGAAATTCTGTTTACACCTTTTTACGCATGCTATTTTATAGTTCGGTCATGTCAGTATTTAAATAGCGTCAATTCGGAACAACAAATTATAGATTGGTTACAATTCTATGTACAAACTTTATCTTAATGAAATAATCCATGTGTATTGGTAAAAAATGATAGTAATTTATGTTATCCCTTTTTTAAACGCAGCGTCTTTAATATCCCTATAACTTAGTATACGTTTTAATGAGTAAAGTATTATATAATATTAAACAATTGATAATACTCATAAAATACAAATAATTTAAACAGTAAAAATATAAAGTCTTACATAATGAAAGCTATGTAAAGTATCAAATGGGTAAAGTATCAAGTATATAATCATTTTTAATATTTAAGAATATAGTTTGTACATTGTTTGAAGTATCTTATTTTTTTGAAATGTTTGAAATTTAACAACAGCGTGACATGCACTGAGCATGACCTTGAGTCAAACAGTCTGTCTGAACTTGAAGTTTTTTGGCGAAACTTAAAGCTGCTGCGTACTTGTACATTTTTAGTAAAATGTGAGCAATTCTCCAGAATCAAAGAATCTTCATAAAATTGTTTTCTTTTTTTTTTTCTTATTACTATTTATTTGTCATTTCCAAAATAGGAAAATAATAGGCACTTAACAGTGCTAAATAGCACTTTCTTATGTTGAAGCTACTTATTTTCATTAAAATGTCATTACCATCTACTGCCCAAAGTCAGACCTTCTGTAATAAATGGTCGGCCTAGAGAGCAAAAAAATAAGTCTAAAGTGTATCTTAAAATAATATTTCCACAAAATACTTCAAGTTATATGTGTGTTACTTAAATTAACATCCTATATTCAAATATAAGTAGAATTAATTAACTGAATAAGTGCCAATCATCAAATCGGTATCACATTAAAACTCTAAAATAACTTTAATGTATCAAAATGAAATTACAATAAAATGTTTTGCTCAATGTACTCTCATACTTATGGCATTTAACAATTTTTTTTTCCTTTTTAAGTCTTTCTCCTTTCAAGCATGTCCATGAAACTCCATGAAACTGGGGACATCACAGTAAAAAAAAAAAAAAAAAAAAAAAAAAAAAAAAAAAAAAAAAAAAGCTTCATTGCATCAGTATTTTTTTTTCTTTTCATAAGGCGTAGAAAAGGCTATTTTATGATACTATGCGAAAAAAGTTATAAACACATTTTTTGTAAGGTTTATAGGCAAATTTTGACAACACTACTCAACACTGCCCATGTGTCATTGTATAAGCGGATCAAAAGGTTATTCTTTTTTTTTTTACTTATGATATTAATTGTTGTGTCTTCAATCTTATTTTTTTATTGAAATTTAGTTTACATAGGAAGATATTAGACCAACAAAGAAACTTTGAACTGTAATAATTGTCTTGTAACAACTGTTTTTAAACTAGGTCTCATACTCTAATGTAACATCAGTCACAAAATTGTACAAAAGTGAAAATCACAAAAAGTAAAACAAAGTAGCAGCTAAAAAGAGCGGATGATAAAAAATAAGTAAAATAATTTTCAAAAACTTATCACAATTACCAAAGTTAGTTCAGAATAAAATAAAAAAAGAGAAATAAGTATTGAAGTCCGAGGTTTAAATTAGCAGCTGCATTACCTCTCTTTAAAATAATGAAACTTTGGTAAAATCTGTTAGTCATTCAAAACGCTGTTTGTTATATCTTCGAAAAAGAAAACTGAATTTGTAAAAAAAATTTCCAGCATGAAATTTGACAAATGGATAATCTTAGTTCTTCATGTATTACTTTTGAATAAGTGCTACATCATCGATACAGAAATATTTCTAAATGTCACAGCTTCATGCAAATTTCAGAGCTATCATCAGTTGACTTGCAGTTATATTATAAAGAGTTATATTTGAGTAACCTTTTTTTTAAATTCAAAAGCTGTAGCAGGTGTTTAGCAACAACCATTTATTTAAAGTAAAGGATGGAATCACTTCTAGCAGAACATGTTCCAGAATTGTTAACTGCAAATGGTGTTCTTGAAGAATATGGCAAAAAACTGTATCACGAGAAGTTAAATGCGTTGAAATTGAAAACTAGGAATATTTAGCAACTGTTAATATTAAAGCACTAAAACACTAGGAAAAGCCTGTCCATGTGGATAAAATTTATTATTCACACGATAAAGGAATAAAATATTAAGCGCACTAGATGTGTACTAAATGCAAGAGGACTTTTTATTTTATGAAATACATCACAAATATAACTTTTAAAACTTTATAAATGTACTTTTTTTGTAATTTAAATACAATTTTACAATTAAAAAAACATATGCATTTTTTTTTCATAAAGAAATAATTAATAATCGCAGCAATTTATTGTAAATGTAACATCAGTCACAAAATCTTTGTACCATCAGTCACGAGTGTTAAATAATTTTTATATTTTCAGTTTTTGCAATAAAACAAAATGTTTTCATTAAGTCTAAAATTTCAATTTTAAGGGGACAAAAACCTGTTTAGATTTTACATCAACAATTTGAAGATAATTTCAAATTACATACTAGTCACTTTTCTCAATGTCTCTACTGCGTAACATCAGTCACGTTTTTTATTTATTCCCATTAATTTCATACAAAACAAATTTCCTTAAGTCTTAATACAAGTGTGGGGCAGTGATGTACCACATCATGATATTTTAGATCAATTTCAGAAGAAAAATATTTGATTTTAATATTTATAATTTAAAAATGGAGTCAAATTGTAACGTCAGTCACCGTTGACAGACCCATCGTCTCTTTTATTGTACACTGCAAACGCTTCATGCAGCCATCCGAAGCAAACTATGCACTTCGACAGATGACTTGGAAGAAAAAAAAAACTATCAATACACTCTAAGTAATTGTTTTCATTGTTTGATAAAGGATTCAGGTTCTTCAACACGAATTTCACTAGAATTATTTCGTAATTTGCAATGTTTGTATAGTTACAGTTTTCCTTGTTTCACTTTTGTTGAACTCTTCTCTGCAGCACTTTTTAAATTTCATTTTTATTTTCTTATATTCAACTCATGTGAAAGACTGTCTCTATATTCCTTGTTTCTGAAACCCAACACGTGAACGGAGGAAAGTTTATGTCAGTATTTAGGTTGAGTATGGACAGATAAGCATTCAGTTTCTTTAGAAGGGTCTACATGGTGTCATACATACATGGTAATATCCGTTGTTGAGTGAGTTATGTGAGTGTTTAGGTTGAGTATGGACAGATAAGCATTCAGTTTCTTTAGAAGGGTCTACATGGTGTCATACATACATGGTAATATCCGTTGTTGAGTGAGTTATGTGAGTGTTTAGGTTGAGTATGGACAGATAAGCATTCAGTTTCTTTAGAAGGGTCTACATGGTGTCATACATACATAGTAATATCCGTTGTTGAGTGAGTTAAGTGAGTGTTTAGGTTGAGTATGGACAGATAAGCATTCAGTTTCTTTAGAAGGGTCTACATGGTGTCATACATACATGGTAATATCCGTTGTTGAGTGAGTTATGTGAGTGTTTAGGTTGAGTATGGACAGATAAGCATTCAGTTTCTTTAGAAGGGTCTACATGGTGTCATACATACATGGTAATATCCGTTGTTGAGTGAGTTATGTGAGTGTTTAGGTTGAGTATGGACAGATAAGCATCCAGTTTCTTTAGAAGGGTCTACATGGTGTCATACATACATGGTAATATCCGTTGTTTTCATGCAGCATCAGGATTTAGTTTACCTGCTTAGTTTGAAACATTTTCTATCAATGGTTGAAGAAGTAGCTTTTTTTTTGTGCTCTACTGCTTTTGAAACAATGCCCACCAGTGTGTGGGTCACCACCTGTTGGTGTAATTACGAAAAATACATAATTTGACTTTCAACCAGGCTTAGTCGTTAAACTAAGTCTGAATTACCCAATGTACAATTGCTTCTTAATTATTTTTTATACCTACTCCATACAATATTAATGCCTTCTTTAAAAATAAACTAACCGCTTTTATTTAATATTTACTGTTTTTAACGATTTTTTAAAACCATAATTTAGAACTTAAATCTAAACGCTCCAGCGCACGAGAGAGAGGGGAAGATGATGTTAAACCATGATGTAAAAAAGAATGTTGTCTGTCTCAGTTCTGGATGAACTTTCTTTTCGTTTCTCGACATTATATTTCAATAATACCAATGATATTCTAGAAATAGAAGGTTAAGTTTATCTAAGAATAGTTTAGGAATTGAAAAAAAAATATTCAAAAAATTCATTTTTTTTTAATAAAAATTAAATTAAACGAAATATTTTTTTAAATCATCAAATGACTTGATGAAGGAATGAAGTTACATTTTAAAATGTATGAAATTCATTCTTAATCTAAATTTAAGCATTATTTTGCACTCGCCATGTTCTTAAACATCAACAGTACCTGTGACAAGATTCCAAGAAATCGTCTGACTTTCCACCACTTTGCCATTCCCATTTCTACAATTCACGATTAGTATTCACGAAGAAATGAATAAATTTATTTCACTTTCAGAAAACTTCTCTATAGTCAGTAAAATTAAAAGAAAAAATCTCATTATCCGTTTAAAAGTTGCGTTTTGAAGAAAGAATATTGAAAAACGCAAAATAAAAACAGTGATAGATGGAACGGAAGGTCTGCTTGACAGTTTGTCAAAAGAAAAAATATGGACTTTCTCAGCATTAAAGGCATCTTCTGAGAAATGATAAATATTCGATATACGAATAAAGTTTTTACTACAGCATCACGCCACAAATTTGAGGGAATGTTTGAGAAATTGAGTACATGCATAAACGTTTGTCGAATGAAAAATTACATTATATGTTCTTGCTTGAAACATAGTAACATTGTCAAATCAAAGGATGCTGATTTAGGTATTTTAAAGTTTATATGATAAACGTAGCTCTCTCGTTGGAATTAAATTATTGTTATATTAAAATAACATATACAAATTAAATTTTTGACATATTTCTTGCACTGTTCATTTATTTCTAACCATTATACGAACAGCATCTGTGTTTAAGCTCTTTTATTTTTGTTTTATTATTGTATTATCATTATTAGTATGTGATCTTAAGCAAATGCCTAATCAATTAACATCGATAGTAGAATATCTTGCCGCCCGCATTGTCCAGTGGTCAGATGTGTGTGACTGCGATGGGGAGGTCCCGCGTTCGAATCCCGGCTCGGAATGGATGTACTTTCTATCTCATGTCCTCGTTCTTCCTTTGTGTGAATGTGTTGGTATGCTGTGAATCGTTGTCTACCTTATAAACGGGCCCTTATGGCACCTAACTGTCACAAGACAACAAAAACAAGATGAAGAATATAACATCTTATAATGCTAGAAGTTATTTTTAATTACAAAATACACTAATAATTTGTAGAGTCGTTTGTTATTGTTGTTACGTTTTACACTAACCATAAAATAACTGCGTAAATATGAAACTTATGGGTTCCTATCCCCGAGAATGATGCTGAATCCTCTTAAGTGCAATAGATAACCCTCAAAATTGCTACTTCGTAAAAAATATATAAGATGTTCAGTTCACCAACGAAATACCTTTACCTCGTATAGCGACAATAACAAACATTAGCTAGCAATATACCCTTAGATTTCAGCTCCTCCTGTACCTCTGCGGGGGGGGGGGGTGACTTAAGAGTACCATAAGTTATTTCGTCAATATCAAGAGCTTCAATTTTAAATTCCGCACAATCCAATTTGTTTTGACTTCTATTCGAGGACAAACGCGACGGCGAGGAATTTTCGACCTGAACGTATAAATTAAGAACTCTTCTTTTTCTAATGTATGTAACCTCAAGGATCTAGAAATATCTTTCCTGATAAAAGCTTTTTCGCTACCTGCTTCGAGAAGGCAATGTTAAACATTTTCGGTATCCTAACCCCCATTTCCAAAGGTGAAGTTTGAAGTAAAAATCTTATTATGACCCTTTTATTACATTGCCTTTAAATAGACGCAGCCATTTAGTGTTCCCAATTTCTTTTTTACTTATAGTTTTGACTTATTTACCATAATTAATCTTAATCGACTGTATTGCGTTTATTTAGCACACCTTTTTATGTAAAAGTAAAATATGTACCTAGTCAGTTTCTAATAAATTTTACTGACGTAATTAGTTTGTTTTTCGTTTTAAAATTTTCCGTCATGCAGATTTTAAAGACAGTAAATATGTCATAAATGGATGCATTTACAAAAGTGTAATTCATGCTAAAAATGTACGTACTTTTTCGAGTAAGACCCTCTACGCCTTTTTTAGATATGCTTCATTTAAATTTAAATAAAAGGGGGCAAGCCCACTTAACCCTTATTATGGTGTAAATGCAGCACCCATCCGGTTTTAAAAAGAAAATATAATCGTAAAGAATATTTAAAGCTTTATTTCAGAAAATAACAATACAATTTTGCATATTAATAATGTCCAAGATAAAATGAGACAGTAAGTATTTATGCTTCAAAACCTTTGTATATGGTAGAATCCATGTCAATTTAACAAGGGCTGTAACTTGATAGTCTGGGATGTTTTTTGAATTTAATATATGTTTTTTTTTTCCCCAAAAAAAAAAAAAAATTCTGGTCCGAGATACAGGCCGCTAAAGATGGCGGTCCTGTCATGATTTCTCACTTGGGATTTTTGTCAAAATCTTTAAAGTAGGGGAGCGAGGGGCTTGTTGTAACATTGTTTTAAAATGGTGTCATATCTTGAGATGTATTGGTTAAATTATCACTAACTAAATTTTGATTGGTACTCTGAATATTCTTCTATGAAATCGAATTGAAAAAACATCACATCTATAGGTGTCTCTTTCAGGAAAAAAAAATTCTAAAAAAAGGGAAGTGTTACAACTTACCCCGTACTTGGGATTTGTTGTAACATCTGTTGGGGCATATAGTAACAGCAATAAAAAACATAATGATTAATGGTGTAAAAAACTATTTTACACCATTAATCATTTTTTCTCTTCACATTTTGCTTTGTTTTCAACAAATAATTAAGTATCTAACGAAAATAATAGGATACTTCTATTAAATGCACCTACTATTAAATAATTAACTGAAATACACTTTTTTTAGGTAATCAACAATTTAAATATTTTAGTTTTAATTTATTAATCCTTTTTTTTGCATTAAAATTCTACCATAGGTACTTATATACAAACTTGGCACTCCGAAAAAACAGTACCTCCAAGTTATAAACCTCCAAATTAAGTATTTTAATTATCTCTTAGTTCTTACATCTTATAATAATCAGTCTGTTCATAAGTCTCTTTATCAATGAATTTAGTCTTTATCTGAGTTACAGTTAATACAAACAAAAGAAATACTATCTCCTCCGACACATCCTACATGTGTCCACATCTTACATACAATACATTCAACCCAATCACCTTTTGAATGACGGTACCCTTCGCTGCAATTTAGACAATACCACACTTCAGATTCAGATTCCGACTCCAAATTTAAAACCCTTTTCTATTCTCTTTCTATTCCATCTTTATTGTTCGCAGATTTTTTATCTTTCCTTTTCTTTATCTCTATCATCTTTTTTCTGCTTTCTTTTCATCTTTTCTTCATATTCCATTCTCAAAGCTTCTTTTTCAGTTGTGTCTGTCAAAACAGTGGACTTCCTTTTACGCCTGTTATTTATGTTTGTTTTCCATGGTGGTGCCTTTGGTAATGATCTAATTTTTGATGGGGAAAATTTGTTTAGACCAGAGCAACTCAGAGTTGGTTCGTTTGCAGTTTCGAGATTCAACGATAAATTTTCAATCACATTTAGAGAATTTTCTGATTGTTCAGTGAGATCTGGAGATCAGTGACAAAAGAGGGCGCAAAGTCACTGTCTTGGAAAATATCTACATTTGAAGGTCAAACACCGGAAGCTTTAAATCCCTTATTACATTACAAATAACATACAGCAGTATGGGGCAAGTTGTAACAAGTTACAACATACCCCGAGATTTTGTTACAATTAACCCCCAATCATAGTTTTTCATATTTAGCGTGTTAACTATTCAAACAACTTTGTAATATTGAAAACTATGATAATACATCATACGTAGTTAAATGTTAATACGAAATAAAATTTTGAAAGCTCTATTAAATCAAAAATAATAAAGCTAACCAAAAATTTACGAAGGTCAAAAAATACGTTACCTGCCAATAACGGAGGGCTCGCACACACCCACTTACTGCGTCTCCTGGCAGGACACTGGCAGTGATGACGTGACGCGGTACATTGTAACAGTAAGATTGAGTCAAAAAATAGGTTAATAAAGTTAAATTCTAAGTGAAAAAGCACTGTTACTACTTATCCCTCTAACATCAAGCCCCTAGCTCCCCTACATTAACTCAGGAAAGGTAGAATATATTCTGTTGCGATTTGTTTCATTTAAAAGGATATTTTTTTCTTGTTTAAAAACAAATGCAACATTTGGAAATATGTGCTTTAGTTTTTTTTTTCCTCAGTCTTTTGAAAAAAAAAGTTTGAAATGATGTTTTTGATTGTTCTCAAATATGTCAATTTCATTTTTTTTTTTTTTTTTTACAGTCTATTAGAACCACGGAGCACTACGTTCCATGAAAAGGAGAGCTTCCACTTCTTCGTTTAACAGATTTTAGAGGCATTTGAAAAAATTTGGGTTTTTAAGGAACTATTTACATAATTGCAGACCTGAAAATTAAAAAAAAAAAAAAAAAAAAAAATCCGCAACAAGTGGCCAGGAAACACTTTTAATTAGTTTATATAGCGAAATTTTCATTTTGAGTGTCTCTTTATCCAGGAGTTTTATTTTTTATGAAATCTAGAACGCGGTTTCCAACCGATTTGCTGTATTTCCCCACGCAACGTTTCAAACGGTCTGCAATTACGAAAATAATTCCTTAAAAACCCTCATTTTTTTTTTCAAATGCCTCTAAAATCTGTTAAGTGAAAAAGTGGAAGCTCTCCTTTTCAGGGAACGTAGTGCTCAGCGAAGCAAATAAACTGTAAGAAAATGAAAATTTTTGAAATTGACATATTTGAGAAAAATCAAAAACATTATTTTAAACTTTTTTTTCAAACGACTATGGAAAAAAACTAAAGCACATATTTCAAAATGTTGCATATTTTTGTAAACAAGAAAAAATCTCCTTTTCAATAAAATAAACCGCGACAAAATATATTCTACCGTTCCTGAGATAATGTACTTTAAAGATTTTAACTGAAAATCCCAAGTGAGAAATCATGACAGGACCCATCTTTAGCTGCCTGTATCTCGGCCCAAACTTTTTTTTGGGCAAAACAAAAAAAACGTGTTTCTTTTTTTTTTTTTTTTTTTTTTTTATGAATTTTAACATATGTTAAATTCAAAAAAATCCGAGTTCATCATGTTGCAGCCCTTGCTGAATTGACATTGATTCTACCATAAGGTTTCAAAAACGAACTGTTCTCAAAAGCGGTACCACTTGTCACAACAAACCCTTCTTAACTAGATTAAAATGGTTAAAATGTCAGTTTAAATACAAAGGAAATTACATGTTTATTTGAAATAAGGATGAAAATTAGAAAATCAAAATATCCACTGCTTTATAAGAAAATTATGAATATACGAGTTCATTCAGCATTTCAAGTGATGGTTTAAAAGGAGCCAATGAAAAAAAAAAAAAAAAACAGCACAAAATCATTGCTATCATTGCTAGATATCCTATTCTTCCCTTTCAAATCGTTTTTCTAATCTGACCTGTATCGCAAATGTTGACAGGAAAAAAAGAAATCAAAAAGCAGTATAAAATCCGGACAAAAGATCTTTAAAAAAATTGAAAGGGAATGTATTTATATTTCATGAAACATATTAACCAAAAAGAAAATATTTATTCTCTGATGAAAATAAATTTATGAAAAAACAAAGGAACAATATACATGAAATATTGCATGTTAGGTAAATTCATACAACAGAGATCATTCACTTAAAGTTCAAAAAGAAAAAAAAATAGCTAGGTTAGAATAGTTAGCATAGTAATAACTAAACAAAGGAAAAACCTTTAAAAAAAAAAGGTGGACTTCATACAACGAAAAGACTAAAAAATATGTGTTAAAGTACGAAGTTTAAAAATATATGGAATCTTTCAGCATTTCAAGTGATAGTAAAAAATGGTAACATATGCTATCATTACTGGATATCACATTCTTCCTTTTATATTCGCTGTTTTTTTCTTGTCTGACGTGTATCCTAAATGTTGACAGAAACAAATAAAAGAATAAAAGAGTATTCAGGAGAAAGATATATTTTTGCGCAGTTACGCTTCGTGAACGTTTTTGACGTAATAGCTGATGAGTTGGTATCCCTCTCTTGGAAGGTTTGACAACTCTTCAAACGTTGCATTATCAAATGCAGATCTTAAGTCGAGTGCTTTTACTGCACTTAGTAGTTATGTTCTTTATTTTCGCCTTCTTATTCTCGAATGTTTTGTGGAATTTTCTGACATGTTCGGGGGGGGGGGGGTCAGTTAAAGTGTCAGTTGAAATATATTTCTCACTGTTTGTTCATTATTCAACATGGCTCTTAAAAATGTCGGTACTGTTTGCTGAAAATGTTTGAAAGGAGCAATATTTCTTTTATTTAAGTCAACATATTTTTAGTAGTTGGGTTACAAATTTACAGGTTATTTCCGCACGAGTCTCGATTTAACAATTTAATTTGTAAAATGAATATATTTATTTATGTATTTTAGAATGTTACACCCTACAGAAAAAAAGCAAGCAGAAATTAAAACCATGTGATGACATATTTAACATATCTAAACCACGACACTGATTGTTAAACAGTTTGTAAAGTTTTAAAAGACAAAAATCATAAACATAATTCAATTTAGTATATTTACATCAAAAGTGTTAAAGTGTTTACCTCCCACAGAAACTTCACCTTTTTATTTATTTATTTTTTTTCATAAAGTCCATTTTTGAAATAAAAAATAAAATGACAATATGTAAAGCGTGCCAAACCAAAGCAAAAGGTTTTTGACAGTGGGAGTTCAGCGTTCAGATTTGTTTGTGTTTGCTTCCGGCTGAGATAGCTTCCCTGATATCATAACCAATCACGGCGAAGGTATAGTGTATATGTCAACACTTTTTTTTTTTTTTTTGTGAAAATGTATGTTTTCTTGTAAATATTAAATGACGGAGATGACAAGTACAGTGACCTGAGAAATCCAGGTTACGCTTATCTATTTCGTTTAAATATAGGGTAAGTGCTCCAGTAGTCCACCAGAAGGACATAAAACTGCATATAAATAAAATATGTATAACTCAAAATCGGATATGATGCATTCCCACATTCCTTCACCTGCCACCAACTATCATCCAACAACAGTGAAGTTGTAAGTACGTTTTGTTAAGTAGTAATGAGTCATTTTGAATTGAAAAGCGATAGCTTTGTGCAAGGTAAATTAGATAAAAATGGAACAACGTTTCAAAGCACAAAAAGGATACAAAGTTTTTAAAAACGCAGACATGTTTCGGAGGCAATAGCCTCCTTCCTCAGTGCGAAATGAACAAATGGATGAATCAAGGTCATGGGAGAGTTTAAATGCGTAACCGGAAAAACATTGACCAATCAGATATCAGCGAGTGCTGCGGCAAAATATGACGTATTTTAACATGTAAAATTTAATAAGATTGGAGAAAAATGCGGAACAGCAAAAGACTCATTGCAAAGATTATTTAAGTTTTTATGAATGTAATTGGATTCCAGAATATCTAATTCACCTACTGTTGTAGGTCTGCAAATGATCTTGGCCTCCGAAAAGACAAAATTGTGCCCTATGTCCCAACAATGTTTAGCAATTGAAGATTTGTTCAGTTCCTGTTTTTTAACGTGGTTTTCATGTTCTTTCAAACGAAATTAAAGTGAACACCTTGTCTGTCCCACGTAACCAATGTTACATTGACAAGGAATGTGATATATGCCCCACTGATCAAGTGGTTGGATTGGGTCCTTGAGTTTGGAAAAAGAAAGTTTATTTTTGGGTCTGTAAATTACGCGAAAGTCAAATTTACTGAGAATTCTAGAAATACGAAAAGAAATGCGTGGATAAAACGGTAAAACCACAAAATTTTTAGAAGAAAAACTACGTATGTTGGAGGTTTTATTCCGGGTTGAAAGTTTGCAAAAAGCCCTGTGGATGACCTGAAGAGGATAACCCCTGTCCAGAGCCACGCCTTTCAAAAAATTGAGTTCATTATTAAGAAGGGTCTGATCAGAACATATGGAGATGGCTCGGTTGACAAAAGTATAAAAAGCAGACATTTTTTGCTTCTTCGGGTGGCATGAACGAGAGTGTGGGGGAAGACAGACAGTAAATGGTTTTCGGTAAACAGTAGTAGAAAACTTATTATTGTTCTACGAGATTAAAACGTCCAAAAAGGGCAAATAATTATTGTTTTCAATCTCAGCAGTAAACTCAATATTAGAATCGACGGAGTTAATTAGATCAATGATAGACGGAACAAAATCAACAGTGCAATCTAAGAGGGTGAAAGTGTCATCAACATATCTAAGGCAGAGTGAAAAGTCAAATAACTGAAACAATATCCGTTGAAAAAAGTCCATGTATATTTCACTGAAGATGGGACTCAAAGGGTTGCCCATAGCAAGGCCGTCAGTTTGTTGGTAAAAAGTACTCTCAAAAATAAAGGTTGAATGTTTAAGACAAATTTCAGTCAAATTTACAAGTTTGGAAATTTCGTGTTGGGTGTGATGGAATTCCCGGAGTCTTGTTTCAAGACACCGTAAGGCTCCAATAACAGGTACATTGGTAAAAAGAGATTTAACATCAAAAGAAACCATAGGTAAATTATTGGGTTTGAACCTACGAAGAATATTAAAAAAATCAACAGAATTTTTGACAGAATGTGTATTGGAGTCCAGCAATGGGGCAAACCTAGAAGTGAGAAATTTGGCCAGTCCATAAGAAGCGGTGCCTATGTTGGAAACAATAGGTCTTAAAGGTACTCCGATCTTATGGACTTTAGGCAGAGCGTAAAATCTAGCACAGTGCGAAACAGAAGGGATTATATTAAAGCAGTAACAGCAGGTAACAAGTAACCTTTTTTTATAACTGCTTTAATTTAAGTCGATACACACATAATAACTCAAAAGACAAAAAAAAAAAAATTATAATTCTATAGAGAGCAAAAAAATAAAAGAATCGTATAATTTTTCAATAATACAAATTAATTATACATTTTGCAATAGTTAACAATGCTTTAATATGTTAAAAACTTCAGTTTTAATCATCATCATCATCATCATCATCATATTCATGGATTAGGCTTTCAGCCTGTTCTGGCTTTATAGGTCGACCGCGGTCTCGTTTGCCTTTGGGTTGATAGTAGTAGACGGCTCTTGGTAGCATTCCACGCGGCGTCCTTCGTACGTGGTCTCTCCATTTGATACATAAATCAGTAATTTTTCCGTTAAGGCTGTAGATCTGTAATTCTTTTCGTATACCTTCGCTTCTTATTTTGTCTAGGATGGTGCAATGTTTCACCGCTCGAAGAAATCGCATCTCCGTCGTCTGAATTCTGTTTGTTGTCTGGGAGTTCATTGTCCATGTTTCCGAGCCATAGAGCAGTGTTGGAACTGCCATAATGCTATAGAATTTCGTCTGAGTTTCTCTTCTTGTCTTTCCTTTTAATTTTCTCATCAGCGTACCACAAATATGCTGGAATTTATACACTTTGTTCTGTATATCAGAATCGTGTTGGTATGAAATGTTACAGCCAAGGTAATTGAAATTATTGACCTGTTCAATAATTTGGTTGAAGAGGACGATTTTAGTTCTTACCGGTTCCTTTCCCCGGAATGCCATCGATTTAGTTTTCTGTATCGAGATCTTCATATTGTAGTCTTGACATATTTTTTGTAGCGTGTAAAGGGATCGTTGTAGGTCATCTTCATTCGGTTGGAAAATGATCAAATCATCAGCAAACAGTAATGTATTAATTACAGGTGTCATGTTGAGTGGAATACCAGTCTTGACCAATGCTTTCCAAGTGCGTAAAACGTCGTCAATATAGATGTTCAAAAAGATTGGTGATAGACCACAACCCTGACGCACGCCTTGGTTGGTTTCTATTTTCATTGTGTCAGTTTTTATTTGTGTGCTTTGATAGAGGGATTGTCATGCTTGTATTAGGTGTATACACTGTTAAAAACTTTCCGGAAAATTTACAGTAATTGTTACTGGCATTCATGTTGCCAGTAACTATCACCGTAAAAATCAAATGTTACTGTAAAAGTTTACGGTTTCCTCGGTAGGCCACAGCAACCAATTTGAGCTGGGATCGCTTTTTTTCCGGAATAAATTACCGTAAAAATTAGCGATGCGTTAAGTCCGCCATTTTACAGTAACAATTACCAGAAAATCTTCCTGATTTTTTAACAGTGTAGGGATGCCTCTTTTCTTTATTATAATCCATAATTTTTGTCTATCTATACGGTCAAAAGCTTTTTCAAAACATATAAATATCATATGCGTTTTAGGTTAAATTCTCTACGATTTTCTATTGATTGTTTTACCACAAAAGCATCGTCTATATGCAAGGCCTACCCCGTCTAAAGCCTGATTGTTCTTTGAATAATAACGGGACAATAATATTTCTGACTCTAGTGTTAATTATCTTACTGTATAGTTTGTAATGACTATTTAGGATAATAATACCTCTGTAGTTTTCGCAATCATTTCTATCTCTCTTTTTGAAAATAGATAGAATTTTGCCCGTTTTGCATTCTTTGGGTATTTCACAGCTCTTCCGACATATGTTAAAAAGGTGGAGCACTTTTTCATATAGAATGGGTCCTCCATATTTTAGGAGTTCTGAGTTCAGGTTGTCTGTACCCACAGCTTTCCTGTTTCTGGCTGTAATTAAAGCATCCTGTAGTTCCCACCAATCAATATTGTCTATGCCATCGTCAATATCACCAATTTGTGTCTCAGTAGCCGCATTTGAGTTGTACCAGAAGTTCTTATAATGGTCAACCCACTCTTGCGTCGTCTCTATCCTCTTTATTCAATTTCCTGATTATCTTGTAAGCCATTGTCTGTCTACCATGTACATCATTTTCGATATTACTGATGTATTTATCCCACGAGTCTTAATGTGCTTTACGTGTAATGTGCCTTGCAGGGTTTCTTTTTTCTCTGTAAATATTTTTTGTTAGCTCTGAATTCTTTTGTAACATGTTTTTATATGTTGTTTGTTTTTCCTTGGCAGCTTTCTCTATATCTTCGTTTCAGATACTTAGGCCTCTTTTCCTAAACTTTTTATTACTTTTCCCCAACGCCTCATACAGTGCCCGGTTAGTCAGACTCTTGATATTATCCCATTCTTCGTTTACTCCGTTCGATGTTTCAACTTCTTCTTCCAAAAGTTGTCTTAAACGTTCTTGATATAGGTTTCTAACACCATCTTCATTTAACAGGTATATTTGATAAATTTCTTCTTCTTGTTTAGTTTTTCCGGATTTTATTTTCCTTCATCTGGACAATAGTTTGACCTTTGACTAGAGATGTAAAACTTCCGGAAATATTGAAGTGTTGGAAAAAAAACCGGTTTTTTACCGGTTTTTTTCGGGAAAATTTGGAAAAAATGGAAATTTTGGTTTCTTCATGAATAAAATTAGGGTTTCTTAATAGCTCTGTATTTCTTGGAACATATAAAGGGTTAGGCATTAAAAAATATATGCTATGCATACATCTTCTTTTTCTGCTTGACAGAAATACATATAAAGGTAAGATTAATTAGAAAAAAAAAACCTTTTTGTTTTGTAACTGAGAGCTTTCATGTTCAAACACCAGAAATAAGTTCAGTCGTCATTCAACCATTAATATTGGGTAATGTGTGTCTAATCATAAGCATTACATTTTATATTTTAGATTAACTTTGAAACTTGAAATATTAATTGAAACTTTCGACTTTCAAACATGATTTTTTTTTTTTTTTTTTTGGGAAGAAAAATAATACAATGTTACCATCTGAAAATAAAAGCTATTGGGTTTTTATTTTTTTCCAACCCAGTCTAAGTTCAAATCAAAACTAAATTGGTTTTTCTTAAGCTGAACCAAAACTTAAACAAGAGTTTCAGTTCATTCGTATGGTCGTGCTAAGCACAGTAGTAAAAGTAGTCATACCAGCCCTTTTGAACAAAACTGAGTTATTAGAACAAAGTTGTTCTCTGTTTCGTATTTTAAATAATAAATAAAACGTTTTAAGGTCATTTGATCAAGTACTTAAAAAAAGAAAAAAAATCTGAATAAAATATATGAAAGAGCCAAACTTTAAAACATTATCTCAGCTTGAGCCCAACTTCAAATTCCACTTTTTTGCTTAGCACGGCAGTATACAGGGTGCGGCAAAAAAAAAAAAAAAAAATATCGGACGAAAATTGTATCATCGAATGGAAGAAAGGTAATTTCATTTTAATAAGTGCCTAATTTATTTTTGTCTCTCATTTTATTAGAAAGTAGTTTACAATATATTTCCGAGTTTATGTATTGTTTTTCGGTTTTCTTACAATTTTAAATAAAATACTTGCTATTTTAAATTGTTTAACCAAGTAGAACGACAGTTCATTTGCTTGTTGTGCCCCGGCAAACAGTATTTGAAACGTTATGTCATTTCGAGTGGCTTGGAAATGATCGTCGATGCCCGGAAAGTTGACAAAATGAACAATGAACATTTGAGTTAATCGTCAGGTCATCCAAAAGTGAGTTCAATGAAATCCTTGGGTTTCCACGAGAGCGTAGAAAGAGATAGTATTCAACCAGCTCATGTCCTTCAGAACAATAAGAACTAGTCTGTAGCCAAGCACCTTAAAAAATGTTAAATATCGTCAAAATCCGAAGTCAGGCTTGATCTGTGAATGACTCAGCACAAGCGAGAAAAAATCTCTAATTTTTTGTGGATGAGGGCCGTAAAATGAATCAAAAAGTGAACCAGAGGGACATTTTAGAAGTTATTGTACTTCTGTGGGCCTAAGAGCACTTCAGCGATGTAAACTGGACATTTTCCTTGAACTCCACACCGATTCATATGGGCAAAAAGACAAAAGTGGTGCAAGGCGCACTTTTTTTTTTTTTTGACATGATATTATCTTTTGAGTGGATGCTCTACTCGCTAGACCTCAATCCCATTTATTACTCTGTATGGCCTATTTAGGTGTCGAAAGTGTACCCTAAACTACACGTACTCTCTAAACCAATTGCTTTATAGGGAATATGATTGATTAAAGGACTTCTGGCCCTTAAAATAAAAAATTCAATAAGCAGTTGCATCTCTGTATTACTGCAAAAGGCTGCTAGTTTGAAACCAATTAAATTTATTGATTGATAAAGATCTACTCATTATATTATTTTTTGTGTTTTCTTAATTTATTCATTTTCAATAAGTTTCATGGAGAATTGCTTGCCCGGGTATTTTTGCCGCACCCTGTACATTTGATTCGCACAGTCAGCAGAAACATAGTTTTGTGGTTGATGTTATGCTTGTTTGTTTTATGAAGAAGGAAAATAAATTCTTCACTTTTGAAAAAAATATTATTAAACGTTTTTTGATCTATATGCAAATTATATTATGATACAAAAACTTGCATTAAGGTTAGACAGTATTTTAACACAAAACAGAAGTGGGGGGGGGGGGGGAAGAGGAAATTGCATCAGAATTTAAGCGGGAAAAATTTCTAATAACTCTTTGCTGAAAATTGCAAATCAAACCCTGAATTTTTTTTTTTTTTTTCATTTTTTCCGAAGTGGAAATATACTCCTTTGGAAAAAAAACGTTTTTTTTTCCGTTTTTTTCGGAAATTTTCCGGTTTTTTTTCCGACTGTTTTCATCTCTACCTTTGACACGACTAGGTAATGGTCCGAATAAATATCACTACCTCTATAGACATGGGTACCTGTGAGGAGAGTTTCTCGTTCACCATGATGTAATCAATGAGTGTTCTCGTACCTCTTGCACTCCATGTATATTTATTGATTTCTTTCTTTCTGAAGAAAGCTCAGTGAAACCTATGTAAGTTGACCCCTTGCGGTGCCCTACTTTAGTGGTCAACTTAAACAGGTGGTCAACTTACAGAGGTTGATTTATATGATAAGGGTTAATTCCGTGCCTGAACAAAGCGGTCAACTTAGAGAGGTGGTCAACTTACAAGGGTGGTCAACTTCACAGGTTTTACTATTAGTTATTTTCAAGTTGTTAAATGTTGCAAAGTCCCTCAGTTGTCTTCCATTTTCATTCAACCTGACTTCGCCAAAAGTGCCCACAATGTTTGGAATCTGATGATTTCCTATTCGGGCGTTTAGGTCTCCCAGCAAGAACAGATCATCGTTCTTATTACAGATGTTTATGCATTGTTGCAGTTCTTCGTATAAGAGTTCTGATTCCTCCTTCTTACCGTTTTCTGGAGCGTATACCCCTATCACCATGAGGTATCCTCTTGCAATTCTTAGTCTTACTGTAAATATTCTTTCGTTAATAAAAGCATAATTTACAATTCCGTTCTTACATTTAGTGTCTAATAAAATAGCGACACCACAAGCCGCTCTCTTATGCTGAGGTACTCCACTATAAATCGTAGTAAAATCATCTATATCTCGGGTTCCTTTGTTGTCTTTCTTCCCTTCTGTAATCATCGCAATATTAATTGACCTTTTCTTTAGACATTTAATTAATTCAGTTTCTTTTTGGGCCAGGCCTCTAACATTTCAAGTGGCTATATTTAAAAAATGCGATATTCCGAAATCCTTAATCATATTCTTTCCATTTCTAAAATCGTACTTGAAAAAAAAAAAACTCTTACTCATAAGCTTCCAAAGAAATATCCAGTTTTAATTACTAAATTAAAAATAGTGTTTCTTTTGCTTGTCTTTTTTTCATTACATATAGTTTTGTATCAAAATTCCATTTAATAAGTTCTTAAATGTTGACTCCGTAGTTTACATTAAACAAATTAGAAAATAAGCCTTTTTTATGTAATAAAAATCCATTTTAATTAAAAATGCAAAAAAAAAAAAAAAAAAAACTATTTACTAGAAAAGCTAACCAGAAAATGTTTAATTAAAACATTTCTTATTTCAAAGTAAATCTAAAGAACTAAATATACAGACACGTTAAAACATTTTTATTTTAAAAAATATCTTTCTGTAATTTAATACATTTTTAGGGAAGAAGTTCATGTGTGTCGCATTAATTATAAGTGGAATTTATATGGATTGGGAAATATTTTTTCCAAAAGCAATTCAAAATGCCAATAAAATACCTATACAGTTGTTCCTCGCTACTTCGCACTTCGACTTTCGCGGTTTCACTACATCGCGGTTTTTTTTTTTTTTTCAAGTAGAGTAATGAGCTTTTTTTATGCTCTCGTGTAAACTTTTTCTTACAAGAGAATTACGTCTTTTAAGTAAGCTAAGCTCTTCTTAGGGACTGTAGTTGTACTAGTCGAGGGAGTGAAGGTTTAAAATCGCCGAAGAAAGTTTATCTCAATTTAACCTTAAACGCTAACTGCAAAGTATAAATAACTGTATTATTACTAGCGGATAAATACATGTCTAATGGTGTTCAACAACGCAATAGCTTTTTAAGCTGTATGCGTAATACCTTTGATGAGGATAAATGTAGAGGAAGAAAGGGGGCAACATACGGTCACTAAATGGAAATTATATCATCATTGAACAAGTTGAAGTTGAGCTATTTTCATAGGTTAGTAATTAATGTGATATCGATTCCGACTAATATATCTCGATTTATCATATTTTGTGCAATATATTAGGTAATACAAATGCAATGTTGGATAAGGGTGCTGTTTCATGTCTAGGGGGCTCTAACTATGTTAAAAACCTATTTAAATTGTCGTCAGTAACTTTTATGCCCTCTAATTAGGAAAATATTCGGTTTATAAAAACAGACTCCTACTTCGCGGAAATTCAGTTATCGCGGTGAAGTCTGGAACGAATTAACCGCGATAAACGAGGGTTAAGTGTAATACATTTATGAAAAAAAAAATTTTTTGCTCTTCAACTTCATATGCTTCAGTAAAATGATGATCATAAATAATTTTTAATTATGAAATGTTTCAGAAGAAGGTAACAGATGGTAACTAACCGAATTAACAACTGATAAACAAATCAATACTAAAACATTAACGTCGCATGAATAGTACGTTTTTTTAGTTTGATTATAAAAACGGTGCCCTGGATCTTAAAATGTTTTATCTGGTCCTGAAATATTAATTGCAATAGTTATAAATTTCGGGCCACTTATTAGTACTTTTATTGTTCGGGTTGCTTCATAAAACTTTTTTTTTAATCACTGAATGGTGTTAAATGTCAGGTCCTAAGTAGGGTGGTTGCTAGTTAAATATTTCAAAAATCTTGAAGTTAGTCAATCGTATCAGATATGATAATTATTTTCATGTATACTTAGAAAAAAAACATAATTTTTAAAACTGTCCGGTGAGAAAGGGACAACAATAACCGTATTTGGGAATATTTTTATTTATTTATTTTCTTATATCGTTACCTCAGAGCAGCACTAAAACATTTAACCCCAATAATAACACTTAGATATCCTACTGACGATGATATGTGTTTTTTCATTTATTTATTTATTTATTTATTTATTGATTGAAGTGTATATAAAGGATGTCACAAAATTAAAGCAGCATTTGAATTTGCCACCATTTTTGCAGTAAATTACTGGCGACCCTGAAAAAAGTAGAATATGACAGCTGAAAGTTTAGGTTAGTAAAAATGGAGCGTGTTATACGATATAATAATGCGTTTTCAATGTTAAACAAGTATTTCAAAAATTATGAAAGTTGAGGCTGGTCAAGCAGTAACTGTTATTGACGTTCGATACCGCAACAAGGTAATTCACGGGAAGTTGTAGGCTTGTTGATATATATTTTTGCCTTGAAATAACTTCATAAGTCGAAATCTAATCATGTTCACCGAAAAGAGAGAGTACACGACCAGGAAATGTCTGATGCAGCAATTGAATTGTTTCAATTGCAAAACTACGATAACACCTCTCACATGAGTTAATCTCACAAGGTTAATTACTCGTTTTTAACGGTTCTTGTCGTTTTTAAATGTAAAAAAAAAAAAAAAAAACTGGAGAGTTAGTGCTTTAGGAGTGTGATAATATGAGAAATAACTCAATTAATATATAAATGTAGCAGTTAAAAACAGTCAAAGTGTTCTAAGTGTCCTTAGTCACTATAGTTATTTAATTGAAATTAAATCTTCATTGTGGTAAAACTGAGAAAACATTGGAAAGTAAATTGAATATTATCTTTATATCGAAATACCTTATAAACCATGAAACAGTAATACTGGTTTTTAATTATATTTTGTTATTTTTCTGGAAGTTAATTTATGTTTTAATGAAATGTAAAATACATGGAGAAATTTGCTTTTTTAAGTCTTCATCTTGTTAAGTGAATGTAATATATATATATATATATATATATATATATATATATATATATATATATATATATATATATATATATATATATATATATATATATATATATATATATATATATATATATATATATATATATATATATATATATATATATATATATATAACTTCTTTTGCAAGAAAAGTATTCGAGAGGTTGAAGGAAATTAATTTTACTAATTTAAGTTACCTCTAATGATTAAAATATGATCAATTCATAACCACAATAAGCATAGAAAACATTATTGCTATGATAATTTGATAATTGATTGCTTTTTACGAGATAATTTTCTAACGACTTTCCCTTAGCTTTTATTTCTACTCTTTAATTGTAATAATATCTCTACTGGGAAAAAAACTGATTTTATTTTTAATTCATGAAGTAATTGCAGTATACATAATTAAAAATCACCTTTTTCGTTTTACTTTATTAATTTTCAATTTAAATTTTCCATAAATCTATCTTACATACATATATTGATTTTTCTTCTGCATCATACAAATACTCACTTTTCTGAAAATGCTTCTACTTAAGCATATATTATACCTTTATATAGAATTTTCTAAGAGCTTGTGTTCCTAAGTATGTCACATTTATTATAGATTCCTTTTTCACTTTTTCTTTTATGTTAGAGAACAAACTATGAATTCAGAACTACTCATTTCCTTTTTACTTCCTTTTACAAAAAAGGAAGTATTGTATTCGCGAAAAAATTTTCACTCAAAAATCGCCCTTAATTTCCATTTTGCTCACCCCCAAATGAATGTTGAGTTTTTTTTTCGATTCGACCACATGCGGAAAAGTGCCTAAGAATGTATAGACACGCGAAATATCCATTTTGACCATCACCGAGGTAATTACAACGACTTTTCTCGTGACGTCTGTATGTATGTGCGTATGTGTGTATGTGCGTATGTGCGTATGTGCGTATGTGCGTATGTATCTCGCATAACTCAAAAATGGTATGTCCTAGAAAGTTGAAATTTGGTACATAGACTCGTAGTGGGGTCTAGTTGTGCACCTCCCCTTTTGGTTGCTTTCGGATGTTCCTAAGGGGGTCTTTTGCACCTTTTTGGGGGGAAATCATTGTTAATATCAATGCAAACTTAAGTGGTGTTGTAATTTGGTAAACACTTGGTGACGTATCGCCAAGCTTTTGGTCGCCAAGTTTTTTCGCCAACTTGGCGACGATTTTTTTTTTTTTTTTTATTTTAATCTGGTTTCAATTTGGCCACTGTTGGTGATATTTAGAGAGTAAACTATTGAATCATATTAAAACTGCCAATAATGAGAAAATGACATTAAATTGGAGTAAAAGGAAGTCATGTGATGCACACATCAGCTCGTTTTTCTTATTTCTCTAACGTAAAAATCATAAAGCTATTTTTTCTGAAAATTGTGTACACGTTATTATTCTGCTACGTATTTAGTTTTTTGTTTACTATTTTAAGTATTTATTTCATTTGCAATATAGACACTTTTGGATATAGTACTGAAATTGAAAACTTGAGTTATTTCATAATTCAAATATGGCAGGAAAACGTCTGTTATCGCAGGCATTATTAAAGATTGAAGGATATTACATTAGTTGCATATTCTCCCATCCCATTCATTATTTGAACTATAATTTCGTGGAATCCTTTTCAGAAATTTAATTGCTGTTCAAAGCCAATTATTTGACTCGTCGAATTTAAACCTATATTGAAGAATTGAGTGTGAAAAACTAAGTAATTTCCATCTGAAAAATTAACTAAACTTTTAAAGTAATGAATTCATAATCGTTTTCGGATCTTATATAAGTATGAATCCTATGTTAGTATCGACTAAAATGGATCCCTTTCGTAAACGTTTTGTGTCGGTCACATAGCCTGTGACTTATCACCTGCGACTTAATGGTCACGAAACGTCACTGTTATGTCCTCTACTGGTTTCAGTGTAGCGCGAATGACATTCTGACGTGATGAAACTGAATTACAGTGACATCCTTATAAAAGTACATGAATATGAAGAGGTCTAAAAGTTAATTCTTGCAGCAACGTGACCGGAATTATGTCTCAAAAGTTTCACAGCGTGACTACAACGTGATATAACCTTTTTGTAACTTTGTGACTATGACCATTGTGGCTACCATAGACGCCTGAAAATTTTTTTATGACATGTTTCGCTACCAGGGGAAAAGATGCATTTTCTGAATCGGTATCAGTTTATATGGAGTTTTAAAATGGTATCAATGTTATTCGAAAACAAAATTTTGTGAAAACCAGCAAACACATGCATATTTTTACAATAAAAAAGTGATTTTTAGATATCTTCTCTTTATTTGCTTGTGTAACAGCAGTTTTGTTTTATACGCCATTTTTTACTTCTATTTGGGCGATAACAACTGTATCTAACAATTCAAACATACCTTAAAGTGGGGCTACTTGGACCTATGAGAAAAAAAGTGTTTAAAATCCGTCCTAGTCCTATATAACTCAGGGCAGGGGAAGGTTGCCGTCAATGAACCGGTTCCATGACTAGACTGCGAAGATATTTCCCGTACTAGAGTTCGTGCAGACGCGTAATCAGTTTTAGCACCATCCTTTGTCTGAAAACAGTCTACCGTAGAGTCGTCAAGTACATAAAATTATTTCATCATATTGTTAATCTCTCAGAAAAGATTTCTACTATTATCTTACTAATTATTGGGATTTTCATTTAGCTATAGCATGCTTTGAATATCACTGATCAATTAAGCGTGACCATTGACTTAAAAGAGAGCTTTTTCAAGTACAATTCCCCATCATATTTCACATAGATTCGTCACAACAGGAACACCTATAGGAATATTCAAAATGACCCAGTTGCTATCAGTGGACCGCTAGGTATTTCACGAATGAACCACCTGAAAAAGTGTTTCATTCATGGACATTCTCTAATATCGTTGTAACTTAGGCTCAACTACCTTTGAAAATTGTACAATTATTTTAAAATAAATATAATAATGAAAAAAATAATCTCAGTAATTCATGAAAACTCTTATACTTTATTATAATATCAAGTCAAAATTTTTTTTATAAAATTTGTTGAAATTTAAAGCATAATAATACAGGTGTAAGAAAGCAACATCTTGCAAGAAAGCAAGCACAGTTGAGTCCTGAAAGCAACTTTAAACAATAGCATGTAAGATAAAAAAACAGTTTGTTGTTACCTAAGTCACTTATTAGAAATTTAAGAGAAAAGCCCTCTAAAATAGGAATATGGTTAGTGAATCATATTTTGAAACAAGGGAAGACGTTTTTAGAACTACTTCCTAAAAATTGGGGGAATTGGCCTGTCAAGAGGCTGAGGAAAAAAAAAAAAAACACGTCCGACAGATTTAATTCAGATAAAAAGTCTGTTAGTACTATATTCTTTGGTAGTTTGAGACTTAAGCTTCTGGTTTCAGTAATAAAATGGTCATTAAGGTCTTTGCCATTTTAGAGAGCATGTACAATCTTGCGTGAAAGGAAAATTTTCAAAATGGATTTAACAAAACTCCCAACAATTTAAAAGAGGTTGAAAAGATATTATCTAAGAACGCTGCTGCACAGGTTGGGAAAATATCAAGTGGTGAGTGAGGTGTGATGACAACATTTGTGTGAGTGCTAGGGTTGGGTTTTTTTTTACGTTTCTCTTATACGAAAATAAAAAATTTTAGGAAATAAATCTATTTTTCTGTAAATTATTGCTTTTGGAGTGTTTATTGATCACCTGTTATAAATATTTGTAAGTTACGCAATGATTTTGTAATTTAAGAATGTGTTCCATCCATGAAAACTCGATGGTCCATCCATAGCAACCGGTAGCCATGAATGAACAACATGCTAAAATATTTATATTAAGTTTTCATTATTTATTGTGTATATTTATGATGAAAGTGAATATTATTATTAAACGAGAAACATACTGAGAAATTGTTGCTATAATTAACGTGAAATTTGAGTTGGATATCCTTTATAAAAAAATCGAAATATTTTATGTGGTCCATTGACGGCAACCTTCCCCTATAGACTTTAAAAACTTTCTCCATGACAGGTATCAGTACTAGGTAGAGGTTGGAGCATAAAACAAAGCTTCTGCTATACCCGCCTTTTTATGAATGAGGTTATGATTGCAAATTGTCTTAACGGTTGGTTTTTGTGTCTGCAAACTTTCACACGTAAGTTCCGGGAAACATGTGATATCATCAAGGTCACCATAGTTTTATAACTGCATTCTATTTCTCAAAAAAAAAAAAAAAAAAAAAAAAATGTTTTTAGGTTATAGCTATGTAATTAACACAGTAACTAACATAATTTAGTAAAAGTGCACTGGGGCGATTCTCGAAGAATTGTCCCGTACGTAACGCAAAGCTTTTATTTTTTTCCAGCTAACAAAAGCCCTCAAAAAAAAAAAAAATGCTGTTGGGGTAAATACATGCTTTAATACACTATCAAAGTATAAAAAATAATCCCATATTTAATTAGTAATTACTTGAATAAAGTAAAAATATTTTTAAATCATAAAATAATAAAATAAAAACGTTACGCACGGGATATTTTTTCGAGAATCGCCCACTGGTTGCCTTAAAATGGGGCTTTTTTAACCCAGCGTTCAAACAGCCCCAAACCACATTGTATCACTAAATTATGTTAAGTTAGGTTTTGTAATCTTTTAAAATAAAGAGGCTAGTCACTATTTATACACTTTTTTTTTTTTTTTTGCAGATCTGAGAATAAAAAGGGTCCGAAAGTAAAAGAGAACCCCTTGAAGTAGGAAATAAAGCGGATTATTAAGAGGAAAAATTACAATTGCGTGCAGATTCAGCTAATTCTGGAGAAATGTCTTAGAGAGGCAGCAGCCCAGTTTTACTTAAGCATATATACTCAAAAAAGGAAATTCAAATATCGTTCACAAAACAAGCTTGGGCATCCTGTAGTAAATAGTAGCTAGGAAGAACAGGTATTAAATAATATCAGAAAAAATAAATCCACCCAAGCCTTAAATTGAGGGGATTCTATTCTTTCTAATGTTTAAATAACAAGCATTTCAATTGTTTTTGCTGTAGTTAGATTATGTTTCTATTTGAAGAATTATGTTTACTTAAAAATATGTTTTTATGTATACGTTGATTTTACATTAATTTATATAAATAATTTGCAATTTATGTAAATAGTTTGCTCACTAGAATGCACGTTTTGAGTTTTTTTTTTTCAAAATCATTGGTCCTTTATGATACAAACACCTTTTTTACAGCTTTTTCTGATGGATTTTCTGATTGGGACCAAGTAGCCTCAGCGCTGGTCTACTTTAACTCAATTTTTGAAATAGAAAAAAAAATAAAAATTTAAAATTGTTGTTTAAAAAAGGCATTAGGTGATATCAGAACGTCTGAAAAGTAGTAAAAACAGGATTATCGGTTCACATTATAAGTTTAACAAAGTATTCAGTTTAAAAATTGCAAAAGGTATGAAATTTCAGGTCCAAGTAGCCTCACTTTACGGTACTAGGTTCCAAAAACATTCATTTCTTTTTTAACGATTAATTAATTGTTCATAAAAGTCAATATTTCTTTGTGAGATTTGCATAAATAAGTTAAATGTATCATTTTACAGACAGATTGTTTTTTTATCTTCTGTGTGATTTCTAAATCAGTAAAGACATTACCAAAAAGGTTTAAGCCTTTGTCTGATTATTGATGTGTAAAGAATGACTTTTGCAACAGCACTGGTTGCTCATGTGGAACAAAATTTTTTCCGTTTATCCTTAAATTTTGTTGTATAAACACTTCTTAAGATTTTTTTGTATTAAAATGAACGTATCTTACATCCAAAGCATTTTTCATCACGTAAAATCATGATTGCAGTAAATTGTAAGCGGAAGAAAAATAAACGATGTTTCATCTCCTATTTTATTGCATGTTGTGTAGCTATCCCCGTTATAATGACTCTTAGCAAACTAAACATTTGTCACCGGAAAATAATCAGTTTAAAAATTCAGCATTATGTAGTACCCACACCTGCCTTTGAAGGAAAAAAAAATATTTTATATAAAATATTACTTCAAAAGCAAAACACAAAGGATTTTTTTTTTTTTTTTTTTGAGTGTGTATGTGTGTTGAAAGACCAAACCTCATTTCCGTTATGAGCTGCAATGCCGCCCCAAAGTTTTGTTTAAGGGTTAGCAAATGCATAAAACCTCTGTTTACTTTCTTAGGCATCCATTCAACACGTCTTATTATCTTGATCCCATTGTCCTTCCCTATACAAATTCTCGACCAAGTCGATTTGTTTTCGCTCTTCTCGCGTGGACAATTCAAGGAGGAGAGGAATTGTCTATTGTATCCTCGGGAGAGACTTTCCGAGCATCAAAGGAGCGATACACTTTCAGGAGCAACTACGCTTGGCATAGTTATCTCCGGATAGAACAAAGACACCAGCTAGATAATAAAAAGAGAAGAACCTGACACAGTAGGAAATACATCTCAAGTAGGAACAACACTGTTGAGGTTTTTTGTGGCTCGCATTGACAGGGATAGCAAAAGATGGCTGCTGAAATAGGAGAAACAAGAGTTAAGGCGCTTTTTTATGACGTGGTTAGCCAGGAAACAGACATATTTGAATGCGAAGTCGCCCTGGGCTTTTGAAATTGTCCGCCCTCTAGGCTGTCACGCTGTAGTAATACTTAAAAGCTATTAAAATAAGTAATACTAGTAATAGATAATTATGTGAAATATTTTATTCTCTAATGTATTGCTAGAAACATATTTGAAGTTCATAAAAAGTAGTCGAAAAATTTGTACTGCATAGTGAATAAAATATGACAACGTATATAAAGTACAAATTGAGAATGAAAAAAGGTTAAAAAACCAGCAAACAGCTGTTTCGGCAAGTATTTTAGAGTGCCGAAACAGCTGTTTGCTGGTTTTTTAACCTTTTTTCATTCTCAATTTGTACTTTATATACGTTGTCATATTTTATTCATATTTGAAGTTATAAGACAATATTAATTACCGAATTTAAAAATCAGATCTGCACCATATTATGAAGTGAATTAATTGATCATAACATAATATCAAAAAAGAATCATCCTCTAAAAATTCCTTACACTTTATCAAATTATTGTTGATTTTTCTAAGGGAAGGTTTAAGAACAATTCAAGGCGTTAACATAGTACTTCACAAGGCAGTTTATCATAAAAAATAGACATGAAATATTTTCTTATTAAAACGGACCCTTCCTGATATTCCGCCTTTAAACACGGATCTTTTAATATTGAAAACTAACCTTTCATATCATAACTTTACTTAAAAGAAACACAAATGAGCGCATTTTAGCTTTCTTACACATATAACCCGCTTTTTTTTTTCACATTTTGAAATTCGATTGCAACCACTTTTTCAAAAACTTAATCTAACCTCTGCTCCTGATCAATTTTATTGAGCAATCACGATAACTTATTGTTCTTACTTGACTGTTTTGAATTCCGATCATTTTATTTTCCCACCGCCACCCTCCGCACCATCACCGTCGACCGGTATCTCACGATGCTGCTCCTATAGCGAAAGGCGTCTCCATCACTCTCCAGCCGTATCCATGTCCTACACACACGTGCATACCTACACAACTACACACACACACACACTCACACGTACACACACAAACACACACATACACCTACACAACTACACGCACACACACATACACACACAAACACATACACACACATACACAAACACATATACACGCACAAACACATAGACACACATACATACAGACACCTATACATACACACACATACACACAACTACCCACACATTCATGCCTGCACACAGACATAAACACATATGCTTACACACACATACACATACCCCCTCCACACACACATTCATACACACAACTAACCCACACACTTATGCCAGCACACAGACACAAACACACGTGCCTACACACACATACACATACCCCCTACACACAAACACACACGCCTACATACACACACTCGTGATTGCGAAAAACATAATTTGAATTCAAGATGTCAAAATTTTTTTTTACTGCTCTTGTTTTGAAACACACTTAAATTTTTCGCCTGCATGCATGCTGCAGAAGAGTTGTAGGATGTAAGCTCGGCATGTTAATACGTCCTCTTGAAAAGTCGCATCCGAATTGATTCAAGCCAAACAGCTTTTGTAAAATTTAACATTTTTTTTAATCAGATATTTAATATTTGGTTTATGAAGATTTTCAAAAAATGAAATTCATCTAACAAGGTACTGAGAATGCTTGGGATGGCTATAGAATTTATAAAACAAGAAATCCAAAAGATCAAAAAATAATAGAAAGGGCCAGGGAATGATGCAAATTGCAAAGTTAAGGATTATGTCTTTACTTTCATTCCTTTTCTTAACACTTTTGAGTGTTAGATACTAATATAATTAATATTGCAATAGTTCTTTAAAGTTTAGCTATTCGATAATTTGCATATTTTTTTCCAGTAACATTTTTAGATTTATTTGTTTTACCATTTTGTTTCTTAATACATATCGATACAAAAATAAGTAGCTAAAATGGTGCTAGGGGAGCTGCTTTATCTGTACAATAGGGTGGTTCATTTTTTTCAGCTACAGTCCGGGACACCCCCAATTTTTTTAGACTTACAAATAGTACTATATTGTAAAAGTTTTAGCTTCTTACTCACATTTTAAGAGGGTGCAATAGGATGGGCCGAAAAAAGGATATTTTCTAGAAGCCACTTCTAATAGCAAAAAAAAGTTGTGTATTGCCATCCTAAACAAGAGATAAATAATTTTAAAAAATATATTTATGTCTTCAGATCGCGCATTGGCAGCTAAGTTTAAAAAAAAAAGGTAAAAAATGGTCAATTTTCAATTATTTTAATAAAAAATTTAATGCTAAAATTTTTTGTTTCAAAACCGTTTGAATGCTTTCTTTTAATAGTCTTTCCATATATCTTTGAAAATATTTACATTCCTTTATAGATTTTAGTTCGCACATTAGCCTCAAAGTTACGCGAAATTAACTAAAAATCGACATGTTTAGGTTATTTTGCGTATTGCAGTATTTCTTCTTTTTGATCCTAGTCATAATTTTTTACAGGAAATGTGCAACATACAGCCCTTTGCTAGACATTTAAGTATATTTTCTTGCATTAAAAGCCCAGAACCCACCACAAGTAGGTGATTGCACGAAGTATTCCACACTGCATTTACCAAGAAGAATATAGTTATTTACAGGACTTATATATTTGTAAAGTAACTTGCATTCACAATAATTATATCACTTTAAACAAGTTTTTACGTTTCGATCAATGTTTGAAGTTTGACTTATGACTCAGTTTTGGCATTGATGTTGGCGAATATAAAGTTTTTCATATCAATCCATCTCTTGCGTCTTAATACCTCAAATGAATTTCTGCAGATTCACTGACCAGTTCCACAATCCTTTCAACTGCCGAGTGCGACATGGGAATTTTAAGAATGCATATTTAAGCAAACTAGTCGACCCGTGCGGAGTTCCGTACTGTGCTTCGAATCGTTTCAAAAGGCATTTCGCTCTTTCAAATTTTCAAAGAAAGAACAATATGAAGAAGAATCGAAAAAAGTAAACGGATAAAGGTAAGAGCACAAGAGAAGGCATGTAATTTGAAGACTTCAGTTACAAAACCTCGTTAAATACAACGTTGTGATAATTTGATCATCGCTCACCTTTTGGTTGTACGTACTTTCAATGCAAATATAAATATAATTAAAAGAAGCCAAGTGACTCGTGAAAAAGCAGTAATTGTGCATGTGAAAAAACAGGTTGTGGCGAATACAACCCTGCCCATGTGAGCATCTGACGGGAGAAAAAGAAACATTAAATAAAGAGAGATTTATTGGCATGGATTCGAACTGGCGCCATTCTGATTAATAGCACGACACTCCAACAAACCTAGCAATTGCGTCTTCCTTTTCAAATGCTATTCATTGAAGGAATGCGTAGTAAAAAACAGCAAAAAAGCTTTTTTGCCGAAAAAAATAATAAGATCATGCGTCTATGTTTTGTCATTAGCCAGCATGATACGATTTAAAATTATTCGTAAAACGTGAAATTTGATTAAAGAATGAGGAAGATCTCTCGTAGCGATTGAAACAAACATTCTAGAGAAGTAATAAATTCGATTGAAAATAAGTGTTTTAATTTATAAATATTGAATCATTTCCCATAGCAGACTGCTTTAACCGTTACGGCTTAAATGTCCGCAAATGTTTTTCTTTTCATCGAACACTTAAAATTCAAAATCAAAGTCCGTTTTTTAAGTGTAATTTTTCGAACGTAGACAAAATGTATTTTTTTTTTCTTCAGCCGAAAGCAGAGGAGTAGAAGAGTTTCTTGCTAATGAAGTTGATAATAATTTTAATGTTTTATATCGTATTCGAATAAATAATTAAAGGTTTACTGGTTGAAACTCGTAGTTTTAATTTGGCGTAGTATTTTTTAATTTGTACAAAAGGTCGAACACTGCTATTAGAGAAATCTACATTTCAGCATACAATGAAAATGTTTTTTTGCACAAAAAGGATCGCCTTGAGATAATCTAATATGTTTTATGCTTACATTATGCTTAGTGGTCTGGACGGGGACAAAGCTTAAAAAAAAGGAAGAACACCCTTCGATTAATAGTCAACTTATCTGAATGATAACTGTAGCCTGCATAACGGAGTCGAAACACAAAGTAGCATTCCCACAGCATTTATTTTATTACGTGTGTTATCTGTTGTATGTTATGAGTACATGTAATGCGTAATATTCATGTAAATTTGCTATTATGTCGGACAACCCGAGCTTGCCCGAAGTTCAGATAGTTTATAGCCGCACGCTCTACGGAAAAAAATATCAATTTAACCGAACAACTAAGTCCAGTGCTTTTAAGCTTTATTTAAAAAACACACACACACAGACACACAGGTTTTTTTTTCTTGCCGAAAGCGACGAAAAAAATTGAAAAATTGTATTAGAACTTTGCTTAAAAAAATGCATAAGAACTACAGGCTGCATCGAGGTTTTGCAACAGCAAGGGGCATTTCCGGAAACTATATTTTTAGACGGTAAGTCTATTTTTTGTCATTAGCCGGCCTAATAATTTTTAAATGAGGAGGGAATTTCTTCAAGAGATAAGAAAGATCTCGCATACTGACAGAAAAATAATCCACAGAAATAATATGTAAGATAAGATATTGAAGAGAAGTGTTTTTATTTTTGAAATTTTTTACAATTTGTTATCGCAGGCTGCTTGAACCGTTATGGCTTAGATGGCAGCACGTGTTCATCATTTAACATTTTCTTTTCTGCATTACATTGACAATATTCATAAAATATATTTTTGCTCGCTTTTTAAGTCCATTTTTAATGCTTCAATTCATTCCAACTGAGTTCTTCCTAAATTAATAACATTTAATTTTACGGTAACAAGTGAAGCTTTACTTATAATTCAGTAGCTTTAGTAACTTGCGTCACCAGCCCAACTTCAAACCTTGAGCCAAACGTAGAAATTTGTTTGAAACACTATAGTTATAGTGAATGTTATTTACTTTACAAGTATATAAGTCCTGTAATTAACTACTTTTCTTGGGAATTGCAAGGTGGAACACAAAGGGCAACCACCTATTTGGGGGTGGGTTCTGAATTATTAATGCAATAAAGTATGATTATATTTCCAGAAAAGGGCTGTATAGTGCACATTCATTCTAAAAAAAGTATAACTGGGATCTAAAAGGAGAAATACTGCAGTATGCAAAATAAGCTGAAAATGTTGATTTTTGGCTGATTTCACGTAAATTTGCGGCTTAAGAACGAACTAAAAACTGTAAAGGCATGTAAATATTTTTTTACAGTGGCATATAGAAAATGTGTCTTAATAGAAATCCACAATGATGGTTTACTTACTCTATTTATCTAGACAAGCTATTCATTATTACAATTAAATAACAGCCTGATTTCTTGTGTAATAAAGTACACGCAACTGTCCTACTAATTTTATGTAGTACGGAAATACAAATGGAATTTTAATTCAGCTGAAATTCGTATGACTTAGCTTCGCCAGAAATCTATTTGCTTTCCGAAATGAGCTTAAAAATGAAATCTATTGTCAATGAGCACCTAATGACATACCAAAAAAAAAAATAATAATACATGACATACACGAACATTGCAGTTTCTTTGTGTAGTTTTTGTATCAACGTAAGTAAATAATTTTAATTAAGTATAATGAAAAAAATATAAAACGATCTTCAAAATTTGTTTTAAAAGCTATTAGTATTTTAAAACCTTTATCGTAAAGCTTAAAAAAAAACATTATGACAATGTATCGATACAGAAGTTAAGATGCTCTTAAAACAACAAGAATACACTGTTATTAAAAGAAAGTCTGAAAGGTTAAATGCCTTTCAGCCACCCGAAATTTAAAAAGATCATTAATGTGATGCCTTGAAGTAAAAATTGGATTAATGGATAAAATGAGGAAATTCGAAAAACAAAATACCACAGGATTATAAAGAAGCAAATATGTTGTGCAGAAATGCTAACGCTGGAACTAAACTGACAGATTGTGTTCTTTTTTCTTTTATCGAAAAACACGTTTGACGCATTTTTTCCCTTAACAACTTCACTTAATTTAAAAGCATGTAATTGGTCTTTAAAATGCTTTTAATTTTAATCCAAGACATAGTTTGTTTATTTTTTAAAAAAATTCCGTCACTCATTATATATTTTTTATTGCTGATGAATTACAAGTGTTTGAAATACAATATGTCAAAAAGAAAATATATGCACACAGAAGAAATTGATCTACAACGAAGGAACTCGGCAGGAGTCTAGTCTGGTGAGAGATATGCAAACAATTTAAATTTCGACGGCAGTGAGACAAAAGTAGGCTCGCTATGAGCCACGAGATGCGCAGCTAGGAAAAATTAAAGGCTGATTGCTTTTGTCGTAACATTATTCGAACGAAATTGTTGACTTGTATGGACACTATTATGCCTAAGACAATCTTTCAGAGGTAACAGTGGCAACACGATCAGTTGTTTGACTTTGGGAAGGGGCGTGCAGCTGGTTTTAGAGAAGCACGTTGATTTCTATACGTATTAGCCGCCGTCGGAGCGATATGGTAGTTGCTTCGTGTTGAAGACAATTGATCATGCAATGGGTAATTCACCGTTGTGGAAGGATAGGGCGTCCTATGGACACTACGGTGGGAGTGGGGAAGAAATGGAAATTTTTGATAAGTAGTTTCTAATATCAAAAAAAGTTGTGTATTGCCATCCTAAACATGGGAAAAATAATTTAAAAAAATAATATTTATATCTTCAGATCGCGCATTGGCAGCAAAGGTTGAAAAAAAACGGGAAAAAATGGTCTATTTTCAAGTATTTTTATAAAAATCCAAATGATCAAAATTTTTGATCGAATCCCGACTTAGCTTATTTTGTATAATGCAGTATTTTTTCTTTTAGATCTCAGTTATACTTATTTTTTACAGTAAATGTGCACTATATAGCTTTTTGCTGGAACTGAAATTATGTTATGCTGCATTAACACCCCAGAACCCACCCTTTAAGTTGGTGGGTGCACTTAGTGTTTTACCCTGCAGTTCCCAAGAAGAATGGTTATTGACAGGAATACATTGCGCAATAATGCATTTTTCAGGCCTGTGTTATTGCATGTGGCAATACATACAATATTCGAACAACTACTTCGCTGAAACGAAGAATAGTTTGCAAAAGAAAAATGATATAGTCAGATGACTTAGTACAAATTATGTTTTCAATTTCTCTGAAAAGTAATTTTTCAATTGTCACAACCGTTATCGCTATCGCTATTGTCGTTTGATGGTTTTTAAGGATTAATGCAGTCAAACTCATAACTTAAGTAGAATAAAATCCAGGACTTGGCATAGAAAAGTCTTTGCATAAGCACAGTATACTTCTGCATCCACTAGAGCACCTGCAATTGATTAAGTTGTGCATTTCGCTAGGAGCTGGCAGTTGTCATGGAATACGAATACGTTCACTGTCTGTTGTGCACTTTCATTTTTTTCATAACCGTAAACAAGAGGGCTGAGAACCAGTGGGAAAAATTAACAAGCTGATTTCCATAAAATTGTTTGGTAATGTGTAAGTAGGTAGTTCGGATAAAAACCAGCTTCAGTAGATAGTATGTTGCTAGATTTTGGACATACATGTCTCTTTCCGATCACACTTTTTGAAACATAAGTGGCCGAAAATTTTCTAGAGGCAGCTTATCCTCCCAGTGGCCACATACCCTGGATATAAATTTTGATGCTGAATGTATCACAAAATCTATTGTTGCCATCTAGATGAATTATGTCCTCATACAAACTTAGCTTTTTTTAGGACAAGGGCAGTTGACTTTCCAATAGAAGAAAGAGTTGACACTATTACAGCCTGCTGAAAGGTTTAGATCAATGGACTTTTTTTCTTGTTTATTTTTAACCTTATGATTGCTAATGATACTTCGACCCTGTGGATATAAACTAAGTGTGGTCAACTCAGTTCCTTGATGAATTGCACCAGTTGTTATATAAAGATGATGCGTTAAGTTGCAAAGAACATCAGTGTCATTGGAAATTACTCTTACATGTGATTATTCATGAATCATGTAGAACACCACAAACACATCAGCTTCTCCATGACAAATAGGAGTCTGCTTGCAGTCCAACTCTAGTTTCAATTGAAAAAACTCTGTACCTATACCAATTATACATTGGCCTGGAATAACATTCATAAGTTATGTCTGCTCACAACCAATTTTAATCACTTGCATCTTATTTGTTGCTACTTTCAGGCTGATATCTCTTTTGGCAAGTGATGATTCTTTGTTCAGTTGAAAATCACGACAGAAACCTTTTTCTTTTGGGACTTCGTGGGTGCTAAAGTTATGGTATCTTCCAAACACAAGCTTGACCGCGGAATCCTTTGTATGCGCTGTTTAATATGATTTTCTACAGCATCAATATAATCACCCACCACTGCTGGCGTTGCGGAGTGATTTCTGGGTGACTCCTACCGCCTACCCGTAACCTACTTTCAGTTTGACTTTAATGCACATTTATTTGAATCTCTCATATTTCCATCATCATAAAATCAAATAGAACAGTAGAATGAGAAGCCAGTTGATGACTAAATAATTTCTGTAAGGAGAATGTTTCCCTTGTAGATGCCACTAACCCGTTGACTGTAGCGCATATAAATCCTGTATCCAGCGAATGATGTAAATCGCCGATTTTGGTCTTTTTTTGGTGAATAGTCATTTTTTTAAACCTTAGCTCTTAATTTCTGGTGGAATCATTGAGGCCGCTGTTTATCATATGCATGCCACTGTGTTTTGATAATTTTAAGAATCTTCTACATTTAAAATTGTATCATTTATAGTTATAGAGTAAATGTTAACCACCCCCTTATCTGGATGATCGGGAATATTGATTGCATCAATGCAGACGGAAAGTATTTCCCAAATGTGTCATTTGAGTCTGAAGCAACACAAGTGTGACGCTTTTCGACATAACAAGTGACTACATTTTGTAACTCACTGTTCTTCAATGATTGTTAATAATTTTTTAACACACAAAGTATTTCAAGTAATAATTCCCAAGTAGCAGCTGTTGATGTATTTTGTCAGTGTTTTTCTAATAATACCTGAAGGCCCATGACCATTACGTTTTATCTATCTGGTATGTTTTAAGCCGTTTCCACCCCTTAGAGTGTATTGTTAAGCTAAACCAAAACTTAAATGCTTTCTATGTATTACGGTTAATGTTTATCGTTTATCTTTAGTAAAACACTCTATTTTTAAGCCGATAAAAGTTTTAAAAAAAATGATTAATACTTGAAAATCCAACCTTACATTTTTTTTTTTTTTTTGCTGACATTTTGAATTTTTCCATTTTTATTAAAACGTTCAAGGTTTAGCCTCTGGCACTCAACGGATTCGAAATCAGCAAGTCAAATTCATATAGGAACCACCAAACAATCTTACACTGTCAAAAATGAAACGCTCAATTTTGACGATTCGGCAATCCTCGAGCACTATTTCGTTATTTTCGACGATCCTTTCGTCACCGAATCACGTGATATTTGACGAAACCAGAAATCTCAAATTTTTCACGAATTTATTTCGTCCCGATTTCGTCACATTGCAGTGCATTCTGGGAGTTTTCGTTTCAATCTTGTACTTGCTCGTTAAATTATCTTGCCTCAATTATTCTAAAGGATTCATAAAAAAAGGTTAGTATTTATTGAAATTTGTAAGTGCAATGTGCCTTCTTTTATGTATTGTTACATTTTTGTTTAGTGTTGTGTTTATAGTTGTATTTAAAACACATTAAAATTGAAAACGAACGGTTCGATTAGGTTTGGAATTCTGTGTATGTTAACTTTGAGTCATCTCCACGTTAGGCTTAGCTAGCGTTGTTTTTTTTATTTGCAAAAGAAAATGTTGGTTCGTTGACATTTGTTTGCAAAAGCGTACTTCCTTTATTTCGTTAAAAAAATTACAAACATGACTAAAGAGTTTGTATGAATTTAAACTTACAAAAAAAAAAAAAAAAAAAAAAAAAAAAAAACCTCCACCGTAGCTTAACTAACACAGATGATAAATACAGCGCTTTTATGAAAGGCATAGAACTTTGAAGCTTTTAATTTCAACGTGGAATAAATTACATGGTTATGTGTTTTCATTCTTCTCCATGAATTTTACAAAAATAATTCTGTTAAACGAAGTGTATTTTTTAGTTTAATAGTTCAAATTTGTTTCATTCTGTATTTTTATTTTCTTAAACAATACTATACACCAATCCCCCAATATGCTTACCAGCTTACCCCGTGTTGTTTATATAATCTCTTTCACTGCGGCAGATGTTTCTAGCAATAAGTGCATATGTTCATTATTTGTGCAGCCTTTTTTTTTTTTTACTTGCATAAAACATGAAGTAAAGTAAATATCAATTTGATAAAATCATTTTAAGATGGAGAAAATATTAATTTCCATAAAGAACTCTATCTTTGTGCTATATATTTCAGCCGAATATGTTTAATATTTTTTCAAATTTTCCGCAAATTAAAATAAATTATTGAAGTGAAGTTTTAATGTTTAACCTCGATTTAAAAAGAAAAAAAAGAAAAGATAGTATAGCATGTTTGAAAATTGTAATAACAATAATAAGCATTTTTTGTTGTTTATTTTCCAACTTCATGCACTAAATTTATAAGTTTTTTTATGTCAATTTGTGTTACATGATTTGTCATAATTATGAATTTTTCCATTATGCATAGTTTCTTCAGCTAAAATAAATGCAGCATTAATTTTATTGCCATATTTGCCGCCTCAAGATATTGTCAACAAAAAGTGAGAAATCCTGGTCTGCATTAAATCAGACTAAGAAGCATTTTATAGATGAACTTCCAATAAATCCAAATCTTTTAGTTGGAGTTGTGATTTTACTGGATGTAAAGTAAAATGTCTGAAAATTTAACCGAACTTCAATTGAAAAATTGAAAGGATAATGAAAATATATGAAAAATCAAAAGGCTAATGAAAATATATGATAAGCTTTATATATGTAACAAGCTTTGCTCACCACACTAGTCCCTATTTTCATTATATACCTTTGAAAAAAAATCTATTGATATCAGTCAATTAGTTCTCAAGACACAAACAAACAAGAAAATACACATTGTTATTGGGTTTCCCCTATCTCTGGCAACTCTTCTCCTTTGGCGTTTTTTTTTATTTACTGCGTGAAAATTGCATATTTTAAAAATCAAATATGCTTAGTTAAAAGGTGATACTCCCTTCGTCTCCGTCCCAAACTAGTAGAGGTACGTTTGAATATTTTTGTACTAGTGATTGATTCTGATGATTTTATGATTTTGTTCGAATATTTTTTAAAGATTTCAAGGTACTATACTATCAACTAAGAACTTTACTTGGCAAGCATTCCCTCTTAAAATCATTACCAGCTGAGTTAAAAAAATCCGAAGTACACACGCCCTTAAGCTACGCCCCATTTTGTAAGTACTCTACCCCCAGTATAGCAGAAAAATCAGTTTTTTTCCTACTAAATCTCTAACTATCAGCTAGAAGATAGCTTTAATTACTAGTTAACTTATGAAATGGAGCGTGGCTTCGAGTGTTGGAGCCCTGGGTTTTTGACTCTAATTTGATACTGGTTTAAAGAGTTAAAGCTCGGTAAGTAAATGTTGTTTATTGATAACATAGCACAATAAAATCTCTGAAAAAAGTGCGAATAAAATCATAATCACCAGTTTCAGTACTACTTAATTCATAAGTACTTTATTGGAACTAATTTGGGTAGGGGGGGGGGAGTACTTCCGAAAACATTCGTGAAGAAAACGGAACACGAAAATCGGAAAAAAACGGTGCATTTTGGCTATCGGTTAAAATAAAAAATAAATTTAAAAAAAATTACAGATCAACAATTTTCGCACCCTTGATTTTTTTTATAGCTCAAAAAAATGAAAATTCACGACTTGATGTGCAAAAGAATTAACACGTTTAATGGCTAAATAATGCTGATTCTCGATAAATTGAAGAAACTCTAATTCTAGAATATTATTCAGAAATTAATTTCAGAAACTAACTGAGAGTCTAGCTGCCTAAATAAAAATTTTGTTCATCCGCTGTAAAAATAACTCATTCTTGCAATCTGCTAGAAAAAAAGCTGTCAGCATCGAAATAATCATATATTTTGAAAAATATGAAAATTAAATCAGATGCTTTTCAAATTCACAAGCGAATCGCAGCTTTTTAACTTATGAAAAAAAAAAAAAAAACTCAGATTTTGAAAGAAATCGTAAAAACATGTTTTATTTCAGAAATAAACTGCTGAATTTAATCGTAACTTTCCTCGAAATAGAAAAAAGATCCATGTGCATGAGGGCATAAACCCATGGATTTAAACCTTTACTTGTTCTTGTTATGTATATATTCTCTTTTTAAAACTTTTTTAGGATGGATCCATTATCACGGAGATAATCAGAACAAGGACAGATGAAGACTTTTTCATAATTATAACAATATTCTAAATGTTCGTATATTATACATTGATTTCATGTTACACATGTTTGGAAATAAAAATAAAAACTTAGGGGTAAAAAGGAAAGGTATATTTTATAATTATTTAACAAACATTGCACTAAATTAATTTTACCAAAAGATTTATTTCACATTCGCATTTTTTTAAGATTTATATTTTCAAATACCTTTTGTAATTTTGGCAGAGAATTGTTTTCAAACTCTGAAGTATGAAATGCATGCAATAATAAAGTTCCTGTATTAAACATAAATTTGGCCAAATAAACATTCTACATACAAGCAAAATTAATTAAACAAATAATTGATTGGAAAAAGAAAAAGGTAAGCTTTTTCTTAAGATTATCTAATTTTATTTTCTGTATATAATTTTAGAACAAATATATACTAACTTAAAGTTGTCCATTTTATTGTACTTTTTCTTTGAAATTTGTGGTATAAGTTGGATAAAAATCTTTTTTTTTTCTGGAATTTTTTCATGCGATGCAATGAATAAGACACTTCTCAGCAATTTTCTCCCGAGCATATATCGATCTAACTGTGCATAAAGGTGGCACATGATTTATTTTTACAGAACCCAATGTCTGCTGAGGAATTAGTACTTTTATATTTCCAGTAGAGCAGGGCGATGTAGGAATTTCTACATCGTGATGCATCGCCATCCTTACATCGCGATGTAGTTCAAACAGTTTGACATATTCTTTCCGCTTTAGGGACACCCCTCCCCCCATTAGGAGAAGTTTCCTTACAAAAATCCAGGCTTTTGTCAGGTCTTTTTCTAATTTGGCACATAGGTTCTTTAATCACATGAGGTAGTACCCCATATGAATACTACCCCATGGGAAACTATCCTATGTGGATTTCCAGCATCAAAGGACATCTGGGCTGAATCTGGAAAAGATCCGATGAAAACTTGATTTTTATAAGGAAAACTCCTATGGGGTTTGCCACACATAGCGGGAGAAAAATTACACTATGAGAATTCCCAAGCATCAAAAGACAAATGTACCAAATTTGGAACAGATCAGACAAAAACTGGGTTCTTATAAGACCCCCCCTCCCACACAAACACGTGGTTTCCCACTCCATAGCGGGGCGAAAACGAGAATTCCCGAGCGTCAAAGGACATCTGTGACAATTTTGGAAAAGACATAATAAAACTGTTTTTTTTTTTTTTTGTAATAAAACCCCTCATTTGGTGGTTGTCCCCCATAGCGGGGCGAAAACTACCCTATGAGAATTCCTGAGCATCAATGAACGAACCTCTATGCCAAATTTTGGAAAGATCCGACAAAAAATGAATTTTTTTCAAGGAAAACCCCCCATCGGGGTTGCCCTTCCCCACCCATACATTGACGAAAGCTAGCTTCCGTGAATTCCTGAACATCAAAGAACCTCTATGGCAAATTTAGAAAATATCGGACAAAAACTTTTTTTATATAAGGAGAACCCCGAATGCGGGGTCGCTCCCCCCCCCCCCCCCCATCATGGAGGGTTGAAAACTACCATGTGTGAATTCCCGAGCATCAGAGGACCTCTTTCCAAATATGGAAAAGATATGATAAAAACTGGTTTTTTATGAGAACCCCCCGGATGGGGGTTGCCCCCCATAGCGGAAAGAAAACCACCCTATGAGAATTCCTGAGCATCAAATAACGAAACTCTGCCAAATTCGGAAAGATCCAACAAAAACTGGATTTTTTGTAGGAAAACTACCATAGGGGTTGCCCCCCCCCCCATGGAGGGCTGAAAACTACCCTGCGTGATTCCCCGTGCATCAAAGAACCTTTGTGCCAAATTTTGGAAAGATCCGACAAAAATTGGATTTTTTCAAGGACCCCCCCCCCCTCCCCCCTCCCTTTATAAAGTAATGAAAACTACCCTGCGTGATTTTTGAGCATCTAAGAACCTCTGTGGCAAATTGAAAAAAGACGGACAAAAAATTTTTTTTAATACGGAGAACCCCCAATGCGGGGTTGTCTGCCCCCCCCCCACCTCCCACATAGAGGGACATAAACGACCTTGTGTGAATTCCCGAGCCTCCAATAACGAACCTCTGAGCCAAATTTGGAAAATATCCGACAAAAATTAGATTTTTTTGAAGGAAAACCCCCATTATGGGGGGTTTAATTAGATACCAATGGGAGTTTAATCTGCAATGATTTGTTTTACCTTTTTTAAGAAATAGTTTGTTTGCATTTTTACATAAATAAAAATTTGCTTGACATATTTTATGTGCCTCTTTTTTTTAACAATTACTTGTCTTTTTTTTTTTTTTTTTGATGGGGGGGGGGGCTGCAGGTCCGTTGTTTCAATTTTTTCCCAAATATGACAGAGTCTGTACTCAATAAAAATTTTACAGAAAACCAACTAAAACAACGGCCAGTCATGTGTAAAAACATGAATGTTCAAAAATCAAGACGGGAGGGGGGGGGGTTCAATTGACCCCGTAAATGACTGGCCTGTGAAAGTGACTATACGCAATAAAGTGGGAAACTACGGTGGTAAGATTCTGAAGTTAGAATTTGATCACACGCACACAAATCTTATAAAATACAGTCGAACCTCGTTATAACGAACTTAAAGGGACCATTAAAATCGATTATTATAAAACGTGGTTCGCTTTATCCAAAAAAGAATAAACAATAAGACAAGGATTGCAAAAAAGTTCATTTGAGCAGTTATTTGTTTTAAGCGTGTTCGAATTAACAAGGTTCAACTGTATTCTCAAAAATTAAAAAAAAAGCTAATGTGCTCAAAGAAAAAAAAGGAAATAAATTTTCTTAAAAATTTACGAAATTAACGTCCTCATATATGACGAAATTAATTTGACGAAACTAATGCTCTCAAAACTACGAAAATGATTGTTAATTTGACGAAACTAGAATGAAGAAATATTTCGTTACATTTGACGAAATTCGCATCCTCAAACCACTAACAAAAGCAGTTTCTTCAATTTGACGAAATGTTCGCTCGGAGCATATCCCTGGAAGTGGTTTCGTCAAAAACGAAGAAAATTTCGTCAAATTTGAAAGTCCATTTCTGAGAGTGTATATGTGTACAAAAAAGAAGTATCGTGACATTTCAATGGGCACTAGCCTGGACTATTACCATTGGCCCTCAAATTATAGGTAAAGTAGATTGGATTTTCATCTCTCTTAGTGAGCCTGATTGCGACTGACCAGAGATTTTGGACAATGAATCCCTATTCAGTTTCAGCACTCATGCGCTCACACGCGTGTGGAGACGATCAGGCCAGTGTTCAATCTGGCATTTGTTTTCGAGCGCCATATGGTGATTATACATCGTGCGATAGTGTGAATAACTATTGGTTGCGTCACACGAACACCTCATTGCTCAAATGCCGTTTATCAGTAAGACAATGTTCTTTCACATGTTGCGTTATTCTCCTAATATTATCTTTAAGGAAACAAAGTACTCTTGTGACTTTCTAAATCATCAGACCTCTCGCCAACAGATCCCGAGTGGATCAAGCTTAAATGGCAACTGCAGCCATCTCAGTCTTGGTTTGTTAGCTGCCTACTGCAAATATAATGACATGATCATCCACAGGGGTCATAGTTGACCTCCTTCATTCCATGCTACGCCGCGTTGAGGCTTGCATACACTGCAAAAAATAATTGTTGTCTTTATAGTAATATACTGCTTTTTCCTACAGTTTAATACTGCTCTGCCAAATAACCGAGAAAAACTGTAAAAATATTTTAGATTGCGCAAAACGATGCGCAAAAGGTGTTTCTTTCATACGGGAACAGAAACTAATGAATTCAAGATATTGGCAGCCATGTTTTTTGATGATTCGGGTGTGCTGAGGCAGGACTGCTCAACTGTAATCCAAGTTAAAGGTAAGTGCGCTGATTATATTATTCATTCCCTTTTCCTCAAAATATAGTTTTCTTTATCATCGAGAATGTATGTAAAATAACAGTTTATTTTGAAATCGCAATTCGTATCCCAATATTCGTTGATGCTGACTTTGCAATTTCTTATAGTTGCTAAGTTGCAGCGATTGCTTTCTAGCAAAAATCTGAGTAGTTGTTGTGATTCTGAATATTTTACTGCACGTGTGATAGTTTTTAAACATTTTCTGAAACTCAAATTTTATTTAAAAATAAATCAATTCCTTTCTTGATCGTATTTAAAGTTATTAGAACATTAAACTTTGTGTACGATTACATTTTGTGTTATATACTATGTCCGTACTTAAAATTTAAATTTTTATGTTCTCTAGTGAATTTTTAGCATATCGCGATTGACTTCTTTCTTCTGTTTTTTTTTTTCTTTCTTATGTTCAGTTTTAAATTCTTTAACATTTTGCATTTAACCATTTTATTGAAAAACTTTACGTCATAGCGTCAGTAGCTTTTATATTCTGTACATAATTCGATGAATAAAATGTAAATAAATAAAATAACAACGTGACAGAGAGACATGCAAACAGTATACAATTTACTGATATTTTTTGTTAAAGAATTTGACACTGTGGAAATACAATACTCTGATGTCTGAACGACTCAAAATTCTCTGAAATCTGGAGCCAGCTTTCATACTTATCGGTCGAAAGTAAAATAATATTAATTAAAAAAATCATCAATAAAGAACTCAAAAAAATAAATAAATAAATAAATAAACTTAAAAAATAAGCATCTTAAAATACAAACACGAAACCCTTGTGTTTTAAAAGTTTTATATTTGCGTCAGCAGGAAATTAAAGTTTTACTTCAGGAAAATTGCACTAGTACCATTGAAACTTGTGAACGTAAAATTAATTTTAGAAACTATATTTAAAGGCACTCGATTGGAGGTCACGGGAAGTCTCTATGACCTCCCCAAAAATGCCATATTGGAAAAATTTTGTCTGGCTATTCGGCAAATTTGGGGACATAATTGTAATGTTGCAATTTTTAAATTTTCGAATGACCAAATTTCATTAGATATTGTACTTAATTGTGCGTACTTAATGTGTGCATTCACCAGTATTTTATTAATCGGCAAATATTTAAGTTCCATTTGGCAAATTGAGATTATACGTATTCCCAACATATTTAAGTTCAGGCCGTGCCTGGCTATATTTTAAAATTTTCGGCTTTTCATTTCTGATCTGGCAGTGTTTCGTTCTCGTCAAAATTACAGCTTTTAAATTTAAAGTAGAATATTTACATTATTATGCATTGTTTGTCATATTTTATTCGCTTTGAAGAACATGCTCATTTAGAAAAGTAGATGCTCGAGAACTGCAGTAGAATTTGAAACTCTTATAACCTTGAAACTCATCAGTTTCCTTACATTTTAACTTTTAGAACACTTTGAGTCTTAAATTTTGGCATCAACATGTTCAGGACAAAGACAAAAAGTATAATAATGAAAAGTGTGATTCTGTACTTCACTGTCTTTCACTGCTTATCAAAAGTAAAAATATGTCAGATTGTTATCCGTGTAAAATGAAAAAATCGGAGAATTTCGTTTAAACCTGTAACGGAGATTCAAGCCAACGCCCGGTAAGATCTTTTGCATTTGAATACGATGGGTTCCTTAGCAGTTGAGTTCTTTAAAGGGGAGGGGGGGGGGGGTCACAATAATAGACGATTTTTCAAGAAACTCTCCAGTTTATTTCTTTAAGAAGAAAAGTGAGGTTTAAGAACACTTTGTCAGGTTTCAAAAGATAAGAGAGATTTGTGGCAAAGCTCCGATAACGGAAAGGAATTTCTGAACTCCCGGTTTGAAATTTACCTTAGCGACCAAAGCATAAGAATCGAAAAAACCAACAAATCCTCTAGTTAACAAAGTAGCGTGTTAGAACACTATAAGTTAACATTAATGAATGGAAACTTTTAAATGAATCGAATGTGCCTCAGCAGTTTTGAGCCGAAGCAGCTATGTACTTCCACTGCTTACGGACTAGAGCGGTTTAAAAAAAAAACCAAACCCTTTTTTGAGCTTTTTGGGGGAAGAAAGCCATCTATTAAACAAAACCTATTTTGAGCTATTTGGGGGAAAGAAAGCCATCTATTAAACACTCCCGGGTTTTTTTTTTTTTTGGCTGCATTTCGTATATTGGACTTCCAAAACAGAAAATAAAAAAATTGGATATGAGAACTCAACAAGGAGTCATGGTAGGATATGCGTTTCATACGAAAGGTTACAGAATTTGCTATCTCAAAAATCGCGAAGTGACAGAAACGCTGAATGTTAAATTCGATGAAAATAAATTCTGGGCGACCCCCCCCCCCCCCCAGGAACGAGAAACAGGGGGACACAGTTTTATTTCACTACTGAGTAAATCTGAAGTAGAAGAAGAATATCCTGAAAATCATAAAATAGCATGTTGAGAATAAAATGGGTTAAAGAAAGTCCAAGGCAAAATAAAGAATGCAGGGATAAGTATTATTCTATTAACACGACGGTTCTAAAGTCCGAATCGTGAAGCCGAGGTTTATTGTTCTGAAAATAACATTGAATATGACACAAAATATTTTAATTTCACTTGTGATGATAATTCAAGAAAAGTATAGGATTTTTATGAAGATAGGGGGGATAATTCAAGTATGCTGGAAGCTAACATTTCCGAGATTAAAAATTGGCAAAACGGAATGGCTCAAGAAATTCAGGTGATATGAGAAAAAAACTTTTACGTATTGGTTCCACTGAATGAAAGTTTTAGAAAGAAAAAAGGGTACAGATGTTTTTTTTTATTTAAAAACAAATGAGCAGAATGAAATAATGCGCTTCAAGACCAGACTGGTAATTTTTAAATACCCACCAGGTGGGGGGGAGGGTACTTTTCGCAAGTGTTCTCTCTAGTAATTTCCTTTCCTTTGATTGAAGCTTTCTTTTGAATTTTTGTGTATAAACTACATTGAGTCCATTTCCATGTAGATGTTTGCAATGCGTATCTATATGCGGATGTAAAACTGGAGATTTGTGAGACAACCTAAAAGGTTTGTCCATCCCTGAAATCTAAATTTTGTCTGTAAATTGAATAAATCATTGTCATTCTGATACAGATTACGCCTTGAATCACGACGACCGGATTTCAATGGGGGGGGGGGGGATGGAAGCGGAGTATATTTCAATTAGTGATTAATCGAAGGATGTGGGTCAAAGGAATTTTAAATCAATTGGCTACGAAAAGAATTCAGAATTTTTGGTTGTCACAGTACAAAGTACTATTAATCAATCTAGTTGCAATCGATTTTTCTAGTTCTGCAATAGGAAATTGCAGAACTAAGCAGATTGATGTGGGGTACTATTTCCTAAGGAATTTGATTGATAAAAATGAATTTTGAATACAATTTGTTGAAACTAAAAATAATGTAGCTGATTGTTTTACAAAACCTTTCTCTAGGGAAAATTTACATAAAGCTTGAATTGCAATGACATATTTTTCTAGAGTTTTTTTTTTTTTCTTTTTCTGAAATGTTTCAATTATTCCATTATGTTTAACTTGCAATTTGTGCACAAAAATGGAATGCCCTGTAATATATTTCTATTTTTTTTATTCATGTCTTAAAGTATTTCATTCTAGCCGCCTGAATTTCCTTCATCTAAATTCATTCACTAATGCAATATTATTTCTATGAGTTTAGTGGTATGCAAATGTAAAGAACTACGTAACTTGTGACCAGAATTGAATGGTGGTCTCATTTTATCAAGATGGCAGTTCGTGGTTGTGTTCCGCTTGGAATTTCAAAGAAGCCTCTAGTCTGAACGATGTTGCGTTGATTCACTTAGTGACATGAATACCGGTATTGGAAGTTTATAAGTACCTTTTTCATTTATATTTTTATGTTTTAGGATGTAATTTGTAATCGCAAATGCTTTTGAGTTTTAGAGCGTTCTTAGCCACTAAAGCCTATCCTACGGTCTGTGTGCCATATTGGGCCCCTAAAGCTGATTTTTGTGTGCCCGTTGTCAGGTTTTATGTTACAATCAAGAAATATGTATTCGAACAAGATAAACTATTTTTTTTTTTAATTTAAATGTGATGGATCATACAATTAATTTACGTCTGGATTTTTTAAACTTGTAATTCAATATTGGCTTTTATGAGTAGTTGAATATTATCATTTCAAGAATCACCGGAATATAGAAATTTCTGTTGCTAGTGCTAAATTAAACGTAATTAATTTCATTATTTATTTATTTTTTATTTTTATTTTCCAGTAAATTTTAGAGCACTGATTCTTTGTTTTTACATGTTATTAAAATTGAAAGAACCAAATCAGAATGTTAAGCACTTTATTATTGTACGTATGTTTGTAAAAATTTAAAGGAACAAAATTTAAAGTCAACTTCACAATGAGAGCAACAATAAAGATTAGAGTTTAAAGTACGATGTATTACAGCGTATGAAACTTTCTTCGTATATTCAGACTTGTGACACTTATCAAACAAAATTATAGATTATTTTTATTATAATGCAAATAAAAAGCAGTTATTTTGCAAATGTGAGCATATTTAAATTTACAGTTAAAAGAAGTGCGGTCCTCTGTCAAGCATTTCCAAGAAGGGTAGCATTGTTTACAACAAGGACGGCGGGCCAAATGTGGACTTACAATTTCTTAATGATTAGAACTGGCAGTATCAGATTTAATCTATTTCTTGACATGTTTGTCGATTTATTCTTTTGTTAAAAACTTTCAACTTTTCTGAACGATTTTCCCTTTTTACTGAATTGACTATAACTAAGCCATCTTGATTTTGGGAATATAGAATTGTTTCTTCCGGGTTTCAGGTAAATTCTGAAAAACTTAAAGATAAATTGTCTAAATCCTATCAAAAGAAGTAGCACTTAAAAAAAAAGTCGCTGGTGGATTAAATGGGGACATCGATAGCTGTTTAAAACGGGGGGGGGGGGGCGTCCACATTTTGAAAGACATAAAATATAAATGAAACATCTTAAATTATGCTTAAATATTAAGACAGATATAAGATAGAATGCTCTTACGGTATTATTTTATTTCAACTCAAATGATTTTTTTATGCAATTCCTTAGTACTTAGAAAAAAGCTCCAAAAAGTTAAATTTAAATAATATAATAACACAATTGTGGAAATATATGAAAAAAAAAACTTTAAAAATTATAAGTAAAATATTTCATATTAAGTACAGAAATCTAAATAAATATTTTACATCACACATTGTTTCATATTCAGATTTCTAATAATGGGCAGCTGTCAAAGAAAAATAATATGAAGCTGGTATCAGTTGAACATAGCTCGAGCTGTTAACAAGTGTTGGAATGGAATATAAGTTTAAAAAAAAAAGAAAGAAAAAACATCTACGGTTTTCAGTGCTACTATAGCAACTCGGGGAGGGGGGGGGGGGGCTCAAAGAGGCTAGATGCAGTATTCATTGTTTTAAATGAATACCTCAATATTTCCCAATTGGTTGTCTTAAACGTCGACCTTGCTCCATTTTCTAAAAAAATAATTCTCTACCGCATCCTAATTATTGCTTTGAAGTAAACATATTGCAATCCAATAATCTGTAGCATATTATAAGAAGAAACTAGTTTCAAGTTTTATTATCCTTAAGATATATATTCTCCCAATCACCGATCACTTCAGTTATCCGATCGAAAAAAATAAATATTACTCTTAATCAACGGTCTCCTATGTACAAAAAAAAATCCTTCAAAACTACCGAAAGTTAGAAGGATTTTTTTGAATTGTATTTCAGAAACCAGTATAAATGCATTTCTTGACATGGAAGATAAAATGTAAGATTATGTTCTTTCTTTTTTCTTTTTTGAGTTCTTATGTAAAGTATTTAGATTAGGTCTATTTTAATTAGACACTAATAAACCACCGTTTCAATTGCGTAGTTTCCAAATTGCTGCACAGCAGTTTTTTTTCTCCTTAAAACAACATAGTTAGCGCTTAACTGGTTCCTGAAATAAACGATTCAATTACAATTTAGGTATATGTTAAGCGGTTTAAAAATAAAAGCAACTTCATAGGGCAATCTTAATTTCAGATCCTTCAGATTCATAATTTTAATCATTTAGGGCGTATTTTTATACCTACGTAATTTGATTTTTCCATGAATGTTTTTTGGTGTCCACAAGTTTTATGAGATTCTAACAATTTTTATTTTGACAGATGCTTTTATGATATAAGGCCTAATGATGGCACCTAAGTCGACAAAGAAGTCACAAAGAAGAATCAAGTTAGTAATATAAAATTGTTGACCTTAAAAAAATAAGCATTCCGTCTTAAATGAATTTCTGCAATTTTACTGTAAAAACTACTAATCGATATTTATAGGTGATGTATACGAAATAAAATAATTTGGCAATTTTTAATGGTGTGAATTTCATTTTTTCTCATGAAAACAGTATAACATAATATAAAGTTATATAATTTTTGGAGTAGTAAAACTAATTTTTAACTTTAATACTAGTACTCATAAACCTGCAGATTTTATTATACCGAGTAAAAAATTGTTTCTGTTTAGTAGCTCTGGAATTTTAAACCGGCACATATTTATAGTTTTCATCTATGTAAACTTTAAAAGGTTAATAGGATAAAGTATTATCTAATCTATAATAATCAGTTTAGAATAAAAACCATTCTGTGCAGTCTAAATGCTGTATACTGCACATATGGTGTGAAATAAAATTAGTTTGTTACTAATATTTCTCAAATAAAGTAGATCCAAATGCAACTTATAACATTAAAAAAAGAAGAAAACCATGAAAATATTCTGTTTTACCATAAAAGAAAAATAAATGCACATAATTGCATGCATAAAGTTAAAATAAACTTAAAGGTTTAATGGATTGCATATTGCAAAACATTTCCCACGTTATGATGCACAGTTTAGCATTACAATAATGAAAAAAGTACTTTCACTGAAGATACGATGTAGTATTTTCAGTTATATATAAAAAAAACTTTCTCATTTTTACTACCTTCATGGATCAAAAAGTTTTGTATTATGAAAAAGCTATAACTGTTCTTAAAATAAAGTTTCAGACCATATTTTGCAATTTCCTTCTATTTGTAAATTTTTAAGTCTGCAATAGAGCTAAAAGTTTTTTGTAGAAATGAAAATGCACCACTTTTTCTTCTTTAACAGGTGTTTATACAATATTGAGATGGGGCATTGATTTATTCTGTGTACAAGGAAATTAATATCAATAAAACATATATTTAGCAGCAGTTAACTATTTTTACGTAAAAGTGTTTTATATTTCTCTATTTGTCGCTTTTCATAGCCTAAAACATTTTTGTTGTTGAAAAACTTTAGAAAAAGAACAGATTTCGTATGTAGGCGAATTTCTACAACGTACATACAGAATCAAATGCTTTACTTTTCTATATTGTTCTTCAGCTGTAAAAGCAGTGATTTCGACTATGAAAAGAGACAACGATAGGGTGAAAAACCCTTTTGCTTAAAAATTGATAACTTTATTTTATGGTTTACTGCTGTTAATTTTACTGTACAAATCATTTATAAAACCGTATACTACTGCTGCTTTTATGGCGCAATTCAGTTGATTCCGCAGCATAATACTGCTAACTTTACAGTTTGATACTGTTAATTTTGCAGGGCAATTCCGTTACAAAACAGTATATTACTATTAATTTTACATATTATCTCTGTTAAATTTACAGGTCAAGTCATTCCTTAAACAGTATATTACTGCTAATTTTACAGTTTGATACTGTAAGTTTTACAGGGCAGTTCTATTAAAAAGCAGTATATAACTGCTAATTTTACAGTTTGATACTGTAAGTTTTACAGGGCAGTTCTATTGAAAAGCAGCATATTACTGCTAGTTTTACAGTTAATCATTGTTAATTTCACAGGGCAACTCCATTAAAAGACAGTATATTACAGCTAATTTTACAGTTTATCGCTGTGAATTTCACAGTAAAAGTCTGTTATAAAACAGTATATTACTGCAAATTTTACAGTTTAGAATTGTAATTTTTGCAGTTTTTCTTTGGAATGTGAGCTGCCAGTATTTTACTGTAAAAACAACAGCTTTTTTTTGCAGTGTAGCTGCCAGAGCAGGTAATACTAATTACTGTCGTGTCATAACTTCTTTAACAAGTAACCTCTTTGATGTTTTTTTCTGAATCTGCAGTAATTTTCTTATATATTCATAGATCTTTTACATGTTAAGTTTTGTGAAGATAACTCGTTTGCTTTTGAATGCGAATTTTTTTTTCTTTTTTTTGTGACAAGACGGTATTAAACGGAGAAAGAATAAATATAAAGCACATCAGACGATACATGTATGTATAACAGTAACACAAAGGTAAATTATGTATAAGTATTCTTATTTTTAATATTTGAAACCATAAAAATAATGAGATTCACACAGATACAACTTATATTATAATACGATCGAAACATTTACTTTACAATACAACATAAAATGAAAAAAAATACACATTTTTTTCAGACATTAAGCAATTAATCATAACATGACTCTTAATTGTTTTAGTTAATGTATACTTTACTTAAATTGGCTGGTCGGAAAGACACAGTGCTTTATATATTTCTTTAAAAGAACCGTCCAGCGAAACAAGGAGCTTTATGAAAAGTTTCGAAGTATTTCATTCTTCTAATGCTTTCTCTTCTGTTCAGATAAACAATTAGTGAATGTTTCCTGACATCGACAGCTTTCATTCTTCAAGAGGGTTTGATAAATGATCTTAATGTTGCATTAAATCGCTTAGCAATTGAGCCGTCCTGGTGTTAATTAATATTGTTCAATCAATATTATATATATCATCGCCTCAAAACAACATAAGCACATCTTACTGTTATTCCCGAGAAGATATATATCACTGTTGCTCTGAGGCAACGATATGTATATTCATTTTTACAAACTTTGTAAATAGATGTTATTTTTATACCTTTATTAGCTTGCAGTAGGAGCAGCTTTAGGGATGGAGCGAATTGAAACGTAAAATATTCTTGCTATAAATGATAGGCACCACTCTCCAAATTAACATATTAAAAATATACATCCTTACTGTTGCGAGAAATGCGTGTTTTCTTGACCACCATCTTGAAAAATCATTAAAAAATACTAAATAAAAAATATCATATATAGTAAGAAACGAAAATGAAATGTAAAAAGGAAAATGATATTAATTTCAATTAATAAGATGAAATAATGAAATGGGGAACAAAAAACTGAAATCTTTTGTAGTGCTAAAAAAATCATGTATTAAACAAAGCAGTTCAGAAACAGTGGACAAATTTTCCTCGAAGTAAATTTTGTTTTCAAAAAAGTTACATAACTGTATTAAAAAGGTGAAAAAAATCAGAAATAAAAACTAAAATTTGAAAAAAAAAAAAAAAAAACTAAAAACTGTAGGAGAAGATAGGCATACTATGATTGCCTTTTTTGTAGCACATTTTTCAAAATTCCAAACATTTTCCGACCTCTCACTTAAACATAATTAAAGCACGTTTATGCAATCCTTTTTAGGACTTCGATTTTAGTAAAATTTTCCGGTGAAAAGCACCTAAATCCCATTTCACCCCCTTACTTAACCAAAGATAGCCTACAATTGCCCTTTTAAGACGTTAGTATGGAAAAAAAATCCGGCGTAACTCTTTCGAACATTCCCAACATTAAACAAAATCGAATGAAAGTTTGCTCTTGGAATTTATATTTAAAAAAAACAAAGGCTCGCACTCAACCCCTTTGCTAGTAGAAATGAAGATCGTGCTAAATAGCGTTTTTGAAACTTCATTTTCGGAAACTTTGATAGTAGATAACCACTGAACCCCTACCTTCTTCAATTCATCCCTGAAACATCCCTTCTTCCAATACCAATCAGATGACACCCCTGTAGCTTGGTTATTGGCTTTCACAGGCTGATGTCTCTATAACAAGAAATAAACTATAAGGGAGTCCAAGGCATGTTGGTGAAATTTGTTTATTTTTTTAAAGGTGGTTCATTCTATGTCAGTTCGACAGGCCATGTAACCCATGTCCTCAGAGTTTGATATAATTTGGTGTACGCAATATTTATCTGATGATAAGTTATCATATGATTCCCCCCATGCGTTTTCTGGTTTTTGTTTAACAAATTCTCAAACTTTTCAAAAAAAAAAAAAAAGTCATTTTCGGTCATTAGCTAAGCCTAATCTACATACATATTTCTTCAGTAAATTGTGTCTCATGCAGAGTTCTTTCAGTCTCTAAAAATTTTCAAATATACTAATGAAAACATGATGATTTAATAAAAAACACTGTAATAAATTATTTTTACCTAAGCAAATAAAAATTGCATAATAGAGTTAAATTGAAAAACCGGTTCCTTATTTTAAATTACTTAGTAATTATGTCATGCCATTTTTTATTATATGTTCATACGTTTTATGTGATTTTGACGTAATTTCAACCCTTGATGAAGTGAAAGAGTTAATGATAAAAAACTAGAATTCGGGGGGGGGGGGGCTTTTAGACGCAAAGTTACATGAAATATTTGTTAAATTCATTATTCAAAGAGTATTTAATACTCAGAAGTTAGGCTGTCTATAACAATTTAATACCATTTAATATATTTGCATCTAAGAAGCAATAATAAAGGATATTACTTACTTGTTTGTTATTACGTTTAAATACATTTTTGAGCAATTAAATTTATTAAAAAAATAAAAGCAAAATAGGTCAGATCTTGGTATTGTTGTGTTTCAATTTTAAAAGTTAAAACAGTACTGGAAGTGAAGTTTAACATTATTCAACTATCAACAAATATTTAAAATTGTACTTGTTGTAATAAGGCTGAGCGTTTGATTTTGGCCGACAAAATAACAATACAATATCAGACAAACAAAGAGTAAAGAAAAATAATAACAATAAATAAATAAACAAAAAATGAGTGAAAAAATCGCCGCAAATTGATCATTTTAAGTTTGTATGTTTAAAAAAAATATTATGATTTAAGAAAATCACTATATATAATGACATGACCTGCAACAACATAAATGATCATAAAACTCTTTAAAACTCAAACATACTGTTCGATTACCCTACTTCGTCTTTCATGCTTTTAACCTGGAACTCATGAATTTCTTTTTAAAAGAAATCCTTATCTTGTGAAAATTTATTTAAAACACATTTTAGCTGAAATTAAATTTATATTTATGGTGCATAACGCTAAGAAATCATATTTTAATGAAAAATTAATAAGCCTTGAACATCACTGTTTTAGTTTTAACAATCAATTTAAAGCATGCTAAAAAATGCCAATATTTCTTTCGGTTTCAACAGCAAAAGCCAGCAGTTTTTCCTGTCCATCTTTCCAGACTTCAGTTCCCCCTTCCCCTCAGTTTTTTCAACCCATTTTCATCCATCAAGCCAGAACGCTAACGGTTCCCAAACTATGCAAAAATATTCGTCCCCTTTGCTTTTCTTTAATGCAATCAACTTTCTTTCAGGCGTGTGGAACTGTCATCTAAATTACGTTCCCAGTGTAGGGGTTTACCCACGGGTACCATCTTATCAAATAATAGGGGAAAGCGTCAGTAATTCATTTTTTAAATGCTGATCTTACGCTCTGATTAATTTTAATTACTTGAAAGAGAAATTTTCACCGACGACAAAGTCCTGGGTAGATAACTTCATGCGTATCGTGCTATGCCTTTTGTTATAAAAATTTTCCAGTGAATGCATGAGTACGTGTTGAATTACTCTAACCTGATTAATGTGCTTCTCTAAGTGGTTGAATGAAAGTAATTCACGTATACACACATGAATTGAGTGATGCCTTAAGTTCTGCGTTAAAGAAATGTAAAGACGGATACAAATGCAGTTTTATTTTTGAAGCGTTCGTTTCATTTTGCTATTTATATTGAACGTCTAGGCTTACTATGCAGAATATGGTTGATTTATCATTTTAATTCCAGGCACACTTTTTGGAAAATTATTTTATTTCACTAATGTTTTTTTAAAACTTTTTTCACGTGTTTTGCTCTATTTACTTGGTGAGTTAAAACAATCTTTTAAAACGTATACAACATTTTGACATTTTGTACAAACAAGTTACTTTTATTTTTAAAATTGTGGGTTTCCTTTATTGTTACTGGATTTATTTCTAAATTATTTTATGGTATATTTCAGCTGATGCTTTGCATTTTAATTACGGGATCAGGAAAATTTATTCAAATAAAACAAAAAAAAAAAAAAAACTCTTAAAGTTACGACTTAAGTTTGCGTTATCTTCTCCCAGCATTGCAACCTTTTAATTCTATTAAACAACATAAGCAAACTTTAACTATTTAAGGAATTAAATAACTAAATTCTCAAGGAGTTCATAGTTACATGAAACTTAATAAAATTCAAAAATAAGATAAAAAGAGCAGCAAATAATGTGCTGATAATTACTAGTGTTTCTACATCAATTAATGCAGCAATTAATATAATTGTTATTTTATTTTATGATTTTTCAAACATATTAAGCAATTCCATTCATTATAGGTATACAAATATTCTTAAAGTACAAAAACTAATCTCTTAAATCAAAGACCTTGAAGTCATTTCAAATGACCTTTTTTTGAGTGTATCATCCTTGTATTACAATGATTTTTATATATTCAAATGTTCTAAGATAGTAGTTCCACCATATAAGAAACTCCTTTTCTGCAAACTAATTCTGCATGTTACAAAACTATCCTCTTAGATTTCTCATCTTTCGTTAGCGTCCCAGCTCAATTTCTTCCTAATTAGCTACGGAGAATCATAGACTACTTCTCCATCACCAAATTATGCAGCTCTGCAGTTTTCGACTGATTATTAACACACTAATATGGCTTCCGCGTCCATTTTAATTTATTGATAGACTCAAAATTAATAATTAGCTCAATATCCTTCCTTCCTAAATGTGTCATAGTCCATTGTACTGAACATTATTTTCTGAATCTGAGCGCGACTTGAAATTTTGTTCTGCCGTATTAGTAATGGCATTGCACCATTTCTATCACTAACAAGCGTATTTCTAATGCCTACGCATTACTGAACTACGGAATGTGACTGGAATGCTTATCTTTACATGTTTTGAATCAACGAGTGTTTGGGACACGTAGCTTGCACATTATTTATTGCAACAGGTTTTTTTTTCTAAGTGAAAACTTGATTCTGGTTATAATAAATTAACGCAGAAAATAAAGTGCAAGCAACTTTTATAAAGTCTTCTAAAAGTAAACTTTCCACGCTGCTTCGACTTTATTACATCGAAACGAATTTTGATTCTTTGAGTAAATAAAACTACAATTTTTGTTTTTTTGTAAAAATTTTAATACATTAAAAAAAAAAGAAAAAAAAAAAAAACATAAAAGGGAAATGTGCGAAAGGAAGTCAACTTAAGATTCATAACCCTATACGAATAGCTCGCTCAATAATCCTTTAAATAACTCCATGTTCTATACGTTCATCACAAATAACTTATAAACTTGAAAAAAAAACCTTCCAGGGGAAAGTTTAAGTATTATCTATTTGTTTCGACAGCTTATCGATAATACGGCGAATTGGCCTTATTAGGAACATGGATCCCCAATAAGGCCAACTCCGAAGAAATGTCACAATGTACTATCAAACTAAACAAAACAAAAACATTTCTTTTTCTCAGTATAAAAACATTTTAAACCACATTTGATAAGCTTAAAAGCATTATCAAAAGTTCCATATTTACTTAAATGTAAAGGATAAAGCTGAATCGTCATATCTCGTTCCCTTATAAGTTTTTTTTTAAATTATTTTTAAACATAGTTCTTGCACATATGTGCAACATATGCAGCAAATAATCACATCCTCCACCCAAACAATGGTTTCTTCATAAGGACATCGCAGTCTTAATAGGGCCGTTCCATGTGATGGAACGACACATTTTGAGTAGTTTTGTCACAAGATTTTGTTTCATAAATACAAATAATACAAGCTAGAAATTCTATTTTTGATAGCAACAGTAAAGATTTGTCATAAGAACTATGAAGAACATCAAAAGTTAGTCAGTTAGAAAAAAATAACTGAACGACATGAAATACAATGTCCGTGATGGAACGAGACCCCTACGAGTCCCGTTTTGTCACGAGCATTTTATTGCGTATTCATCAATTATTTTATTTTAAAAACCACAAGTTTTATTTTCTACGGAATTCGGACAAATCCTTACTGGTGCCATTAAAAATAAAATTTCTAGCTTGTTTTATTTATATTTATACAACAAAATATACCGAAAAAATGTCCCGTTCCACCAAATGGAATGGCCCAATAATTCCAATTATGGATTTTTGGGCTGCAGTCTAATTTTCTAAGGTTATCAACTCACAGGAAAAAAAATGAATGCGAATTTCAGTAATTGCTTTTCATTTGCTTTGTCCATTTCCCCTGTGAAATTTAAATTTAGAAAACTATAGTAAAAGCAGTATGACAACATATTTCCGTATTTATAAGATTATTTATTACATTTCAGAAATTTATGACACACAATCACCCCATAGAGCTCATAAATATCAATGAAAATTTTCGATCGAAAAATACCACGAAAAATATTTTAAACAAAAATAAAGTATTAAAAGCAATATCTGAGTAATTTTTGAAATACATTTCAGGGTTTCTAATAGTCAGTCTTGTTGCTTAGTAGAATATCACGAAAAATTACACGCGAGGAGAAAATACTTAAAAGCACTCTGAGTGTTTAGAAATGAGGTTTAGTTCATTAAACGTCAGTCAATCTACTTAGTGATTTATCATAAGAACTTAATGAAGTGATTTATCCTTGCATGATTTAATTATTGCTTCTTATTCCTTTTACTCTATTTCTCGTGTGCTGCAAGTTAGTTCAGAGAAAAATAGAAAAATTAATTAATTTGAATTTTGACATCTTGAATTCAAATTATGTTTTTCGCAATCACGAGTGTGTGGGGTGGGGGATATGTGTGTTTGTGTGTATGGGGTATGTGTTTGTAGGCATGTGTGTTTGTATCTGTGTGCATGCATGAAAGTGTGGGTAGTTGTGTGTGTGTGTGTGTGTGTAGGTTTTTGTGTGTGTATATGTGTAAGTGTCTGTATGTATGTGTTTGTGTGTGTGTGTGTAGTTGTGTATGTATGCGCGTGTGTGTAGGACATGGATGCAACCTGGAGACGGCTTTCGCTATAGGAGCAGCAGCGTGAGGAGCCCGCCTGTTCACGGTGATGGTGCAGAGGGTGGCGGTGGGAAAAATCAAAGGACCTCAAAAACAGTCAAATGAAAGCAATAAGCAATCGTGATTGCTCAAAAAATACAACAACATATTTCCATAGGTACAGTACTAAATATTAAATTTCCTTAATTTGTGACTGACAAAACATCCGATAGTGATATCTAATAGACCCCGATTGAATTGATCGAAAAATATCGCGAAAAAGAGAGATTCCACACGAAAAGAAAGTATAAGAAAAAAATCTGAGTAGTGTTTAGAAATGCATTTTAGGGCATCTAACGTCAGCCTTGTTGCTTAGTGATTTATCATAATTTCACGAAGTAGCTTTTTGCTCTGATAAATGCGCATATTTATTTAAATTTCTTCCTGCGACATGCCCTGGCACTTTTCTTTGGAAACGAAAGATGACGTTTCGTAAAGGTTTTTTCTCCCGTGGCTCCCGAGAAACGAACAGTCTTATATTTTCGATAGATGTCTTATTTTGTAGCAGCATAAAATGATGGATTGACTCAGATACCATAACAGTGTTAACGCTGAGAAATGACTGACTTTAGTTTGAAGTTCTACATATGCGCCGCGCAGTTATTTTATTGCGGTAATGATAAAGATAAATAGGAGGATTCGTAAGTGATACGGTGACTATTTCTCAAAAGTTGGATTATGATTTTAAAAAATGAATTTGATTTCTAGAAATTAATGTCTTTGGCATCAGTTATTGAGAAAGCGGGAACAGAATGAAAGAAAAAAAGACCATTAAAAAAGTGACTTTTGGATGATCTTTTAATTTCCACTTTGGGAATTTCCTAACGGGATGGCAGATATTGCGTCATCTCTGAATAAAGTGTATAAAAATACGTAATATCTAAATGTACCGAACCTAATTGCTACCTAAAACACAAAACCATATGAATTTCAGTGTAATTTAAAGCATTTTAGTCGGTGCAGACGAAACATCATGTTCTCATTTAAATTACTAAATTTATTTTTTAACTAACATTATGAAATTAAGCAAGATATTTGTAGAGGATATAAACAATATTTTTCGGGAAAGCACTCATCACGTAGCATAGATAATGATGATATTTTACGTAGGACTAGTAAAGTCATATAAAATGCTTCCTGAATGCAGTAACAGATGTAAAAATAATAATTATGATCTTTTTTTTTTGACATAACGGGTATGCTTGGAATGATTTTTAAAATTTTAAATTTAAGTTTAATAATCTGCTTTGAATTCAAAGTTTATCATAAGTAACTTATAAAACACAGAGATGAATTAAAAGAGTTATTTTTTTTTTTTTTTTTGGCTTGTAAAATGTTATTGAGCACTATTTACGCAGGAATGACTAAACTATATTAATTAGGTAAGTAATGCTACTTCCTTTCACTTAAAGAAAAAAAAAGGAGGTATAAAAATATATTGAACAAAAATTTAAAAATAAATACTATCTTGGCCAACTTATAATTTTAAGAAAAAGAAAACATACATTTTTAATTATGTTTTATCACACACGATGAAAGAACGCTATTAAAAAACGATTTAATTTTTATCTAATAAAACATGGAATTTATCGACAAAAAAGAGTGCTACAAATGTGTGTAAAAATATGAAATTATTACGAAACATTGAAATTTGTTACATAATTACATACTGTTTGTGCAAAAGAAAATAGTTATAAGAATGTAATTGGCGAAAAAAAAGGACCGAGAAAACTCCGTCTTTGTAGACAAATTAATAATGTGCGAGTAAATAAAACAGAAAAATGTCCTTTTACTTTATCCCACGTGATACAAAATAAAAAAAAGTTACGTAAAAACGGTTCAACTTTTATTTATTTCAGGGCGAAATCAATACGACAAAACAAGTGCTACAAATGTATATCAAAGGAAGAGATTATCACGAAACACTGAAATTTAGTTGCATAATTACAGACTACTTTGCCAACCCGCCAACCAAATCCATTAAAACAGACAAACGAGCTTTCATTCCGATAACGTACTTGCATTAAAGTGTATAACTCTCATTAAAGTGTTAATTAATAGTGCAGAATCTAAATTAAAATTTCAACATCCAACAGTGCTTTCGAAATTCAGTGGGTTGTATGATTTCAGTCACTAAATGAGACAACGGGCATGATTAAATTTCTTCCCCACAGCTCTTGACGCAGTAAAATACTAAAACAAAGATTGCGTTCTGAATAGAAACTGCATAATTAGGATAGAGACTGCGTTTACAGTTGAACTCTGCGAGACGGCGTTGATTGCCTGTCAGAGCATTGCTGAATGACGGCAATACGGAAGCACGTGTGTTTACTGGGGATTTCAATGAGGGACAACATTTACTAGATAGATATTGTGGAACGAGAATGAGAGAGAGACAACCAATTCCGGCAATTACCTTAGTTAAGTTAATAATCGAGATAAATTAATTTGATATATTGTAATTTGTTTGATTTATAACTGTTTTTATCCCGTTGTAATATGTTTTCATTACTGGGGTTTTTTCATTTTATCTTTTTGTAATCGAGACATTCAACGTCAAATTAACGAAAAAAAAATGCATATTTCTGAATTTTCTTAATTTTAATAGCATTTACAGGTTTTAGTCAACCTGTGTATTGATATAAAAAAATAGTGTTTTAGATTTTTCTGACCGATAATTTCTGGTGTGAAATCACCAAAATACTAAAAAAAAAAAAAGCAATAACTGAAATTTTACTACTTGAAAAATATTTTCTCTTCTGCTCCTGTTAAAGCTAGAGTGTTTTAATTGGTGTCATTTTAACGCTTTTTAAATAGGCTTTCATACCTTATATCATTTGGCAAGGATTTGCGATACTAATGTTTCAAGGTCATGAAAAGCAATATTTGACTTCGAATATTTTTCAAAAATCTAAAAAAAAAAGAATGGGATCATATATGAAATATGAAACATTAAGGTATAGCGTAATATTTCAATTCACCCCATTATACGGATGCTAATCGCTCAGCAATGATATAAAAATCTATCCTTCCACCGTTACTTTCCCAAGTTTTTTGCAATATAGAGATTAAAATCACACTTTAGTAGTGGAATCCGCAAATACGTCTTCATCGGGTTGTTTTTCTTTTTTGTTTGAAAATCTTCTTACTAAAACGTGTACAGCATTAGTCGAAGCTATCAATATGAAACTGTACCAATTAACACAATTTAAATTAGTCTTTTTTCATGCAATCATTTTCTCTTAAGCCTTAATGTTCATGCAACTAGCGTTGATTGTTTATCATAAATTAGCATTGATGTGACACCCAAGTTGCAGCTTTAGTTTTTCTTCAGTCAATCATGCGTCGTTAAGCTTTATTTTACAAGAAATGACACTTTCTTAATACCATAGATTTATTAATTCTCTCTTTCAGATCCTGTTTTCGAACATGAAGAAAACTTTTTTCCAAGATCTTGAAACAAATTCTAAATCTCTAAGAAAAATATCTGGAAATTGCTCAAAGGCCAGAAAGTGATAAAATGAAAGTAAAAAGCGCGTAACATCCAAGCCATTTCCTAAATAAACGGTACCAAACGACGCGAACTGCGAAACTACACCAAACAAAGTTTATCCAGTTTCTTTAAAACATAACATTGCCTTATCTTTTATAAACTCGGTAGCTGAACTTATTTTAGAGGTAAAGATTTTTTTTTCTCTCTTTCTTACTGTGAGGCCGATTTCTCCCGATGAGACACCAGCTTTTGTGGGCGGAGAAAAAGAATAAGATAATCTTACACCGTCCATCCATCTTAGTGCTGCACACACATACACAAAAAAGATACATACAAGTGAGAAAAGAAGAGAGTAAAGGTTGAAAAGAACGAAAAGCATGATAAAAAAAAAGAAAGAGTAATTTGTTGTAGATGTTGCCTAACAGAGTTCTGCGACCGTTGTATTGGTTGATAATCACCTTTCCCCCATATCCCCAATACCCTGTCGAACAGCAAAGATCAATGAAGAACAATTTGTGATCTTTTTCTCAACACGAAATGTAAGTATTCTTTCAGCTATCGCTTACAAACACGCATATAAATAATTCCACGGCGCTTAGAAAGTAATTTAGGGAGCCTCTTTGCGAAAAATGCTGTGGGGGAAATGCGTTTATAGCAAAATGAATTTATACGTAGTTTTAAGTGCTCCAAGCAATTTGGGTTATTATTGGGCTAAAGAAATGCAGCATTATGCATTTGGGATTTGTATCTGAATTCATGCATTTTCCATTCTATAATAAGAACACGGAGAGAGATAACAAGCAACGGAGGTTTTTTTTTCTCCTACAGTTAAATCTAGAGAATCACATTTTATTTCTGTCTCCGAGTTTAGTTTTTGCTTCGAAAAATCGAAACATTGTACTCCACTTTAAAAAATATTTAATTTTTTTTTCTGTTGAAAGAAGAAATTGTTAAATGTGCTTTGAAATTGATTGACATACATTTTGACATATTGACTGATTAGGACTGTTTTAGCTTTATATCTAAGCAAAAAAATGAATATTTACAAGTATATAAAACTTCAATATATGTGTTTGCGTATGCTGTTTATACAGTTTCACAGTTTACGTTGGATCTTATGTAAATTTGGATACTTGGATGCTCGCGTATCCCCAAAGGAAGTTTTTGAAATTAGGAAAAAATTCAAAGAGGTCTAAGTTTAAATTTTTGGTCATAAAACTACTCTTTTCTACACATTAACAAAAAATTCACACTTTTTTCTTCTTCTTTTAAGTCTGATTGTTGAATATGCGTAACTTGACCAAATTTTTATTTTTAAGGTATCCCGTGTAACGCAGGACAACGCAGGTAGTAAACGAGCAATAAAAAAAAACTGGTTTCGTTGTTCTCGTAAATGACGCAAGCCGTGCATGGCTATCAAAGGTTTTAATTTTTTCGTGTTATTTCCAATTTTATCAAAACAGGATATTTTCACCGAAGTATAATCGTTATCTATGAAGTAAACGTAAAGGTATGAAAAAAGTATTTCGTAATATTTAAGTTGATGACTGCGAGTTGAGTTTTATGTTCAAACGCAAATAGACACAGCACTTGAACAAGTGCTGTTTTTTTAATAAGTATGACTTGTTGGTACAATATAGATGTACATTATTATATGCACCACCAAAATCTTTTTAAAAAATCCAATTCAGAAATTAAAAGACAGGGTTTTTTTTTTGTTCTAAGTAATTTGCTCTTTATCTATATCTTTAAACAGAGGCCTTTTTTATTTTAGAGCTCCAGCTTTGCAAAGTGCCAACTTTTTCTAATAACTCATTTCTTAAAAAGTCCTATAGCTCCAGCAGCTGCATGTTTTTCAAAACCTTAGCATTCTATTGTATTGCTTCTATATGCGAAAGTCAATCAGCACCTTGCTAAATTGAAAAATATGTATTACATACAAACTTCCAAGCAAAAAGAACTTGTAGCTCAGCTGGCAACTTTGTGTACTGATAAAGGGATTACATATATCTCCGAAACACGTGTATGCAAAATTTTTTTTGTACTTTTTATTGCAAATGCGTTGGTAATCATGAATTTTCTTTGAATTGTTTAATAGAATAAATGTATGTAATAGTTTAATTTTGAAAAATTCATATTTCTGTCGAGCAATTTTTGCTGCCAATATATTTCACTAAACCTTCGTTTACACTTCGTGGTACAAAAAAGAGATAAAGTTTCTGAAACAACAAAAATTACGAAGTGCATTTGAAAATTCCTTTTTCTTAAACATTCTTCTTCATTCATTTTCATTTCTAAAACTTATTTTTTAATATGTTTTATCGATAGCATCGTAATCACACGTGACTTTGATTTTTCCTAAAACACAACGCTTTGCAATCTTTAAAAAAAAAGATAAAAAAAAAAAAAAACTCCTTTTCAATTCAAGAAAAAAAAAAGGACACATTCTTTCATCCTTCTTACATTGTGTCCTTTGAAAACAATGTAAAGTCTTAGCAGGGAACATGCATTTCTACCTTGTAAAAGTGCACTTGAGAAAAGAGACTGAAGAGCTAGCAAATTTCGTTCTTTTCCCTTTCAATGTTTTATACCACCATATGGTTTTAAGCGAGATGAATTCCTAAAAAGAATGTTTTAAGAGCGCAAACATAAGATAAAAGGTTCAAAAATACATTTCGTTCTAGTTCGATTCAAAAAGCAGTATTAAAACCAGTTTTGATTATTTTGGGACATAACTTTACCAAGTTCAAACTTTCTACGATACTCTTTAAAAGGTCTTAAATTTGAAACATTCAAAGCATTTTTCTTTTGTTCTTTTGCTTTTTTAATTAGTTGTGATGTATTTAAAAAAGAATTAAAGTCCTCTTAAATGGAATGGGAGAAGTGTGTTGCAATGCATAAAATAATTAGACTAAGTTCGCAAAAAATTTCGTTGATAAAAGTATTATTTCTTATTTTTTAGCATTAATTAGTTAGGCAAATGCCACTTATATGCCATATATATATATATATATATATATATATATATATATATATATATATATATATATATATATATATATATATATATATATATATATATATATATATATCGAAGGACGCTTTCTAGAGATGAACGACCCTACTTTCCCGTATATCAACATTGCATTAAGTATTACATAGAAATAAAAAGAGAAATAAAAGTGGTATACATGTATACTTACCCCTCCCTATGTAAAAATGGGAGGTGTTAAATGCTAACAACCGGTTTTAAGATGATATAAGAAACCAAAGATCAGTTGGAAGTTTTATTTTTTTATTATTTTTTTTTTTCAAGTTTCGCGGTTGCAGCATCAGTTATTAAAAGAATTGGTGTTACTTATTAAATGCAAACCACGCTGATGATTTGACGTAATAGCCATATACCAGTTCAAGGCGTAAGGCAATAAGGCCCCATCTTCCCATTTCTTAAGTGTACACTGAATACAGCGTTCCATTATCGAAATACTTGACGAAAATAGCCTCAAGAAGACTGCCTTAAGTTTTCCCTAGGTCATAGATCGCCCAGAGAGGTGGGATGTAAAAACAAAAGGCCACTAAACAAAGAAAATTCGATCCATGAATCGGTACGTTTCATCATGACACTCATCAGACTGCTACGACATCCCTTTGTAGACTACAATGATAATCTCAACCTGTAAACCAACGGACCCCAAACAAATACCCAACAAGATCAAAAAGATTGCTCCTTTTATGATGCTAAGTTTTCTGGAGAGACTTGTGGAGAAGCGTGGGTTATGTGTCACATTCGGGCTCATAAAATATATAACACTTGGATTGTGCACCGAGGTTGAAAAAACAAGTTATATTCGTTATTCTTGCCAATATTATTTTCAAGAGCACCTTAAATAATTGACCTTTGCACTTTAAATAACTAAAAAAAATGCAATTATTGAAAATTGTTAGACACCTTTCAAGTTTTACATGGTAAAGTTACTATGTTATATAGTTTGAACATTTCGTGGTGCTTAACGAACCTACTTTTTTTTTTTTTTTTTGAATAAAGGCAGAAATTTAATGTATTGAATAATGATTTTAAATATTTTTTAATTGTGCAATTACTTTTATGGAGAAATAGCAAGCTTTTTTTTTTTGAAGGTGAAAGAAAATAACATTTTCCTAAACATTTCTCACGGTTTAAATTTTTTTTTAATGTTCATTTAAAATAATTCAACTAAACCTAAAAATTTCATGTACAGAACTATCAGGAAGAAATATTCAATTTTTTTGAGTAAATGTCGAAAAAAAATTTTAATAGCATTAACTTAATGAAGAATATTTCTCCTAACAATGATCTAGAAATTAAATCAAAAAGTGGAACGAAAAAAACATACTTTTCTAACTGAATAATATATGTTTATTGTTGATTTGGATAAAGTACTAACATTGGCTTAACACATGAGTGACATTTACCGAATTAATTTTAGTTAATGCTGTGCTTTAGTCTTATTTTGTTTAGATTGCAGTTGTAGAAACTTTGTTTAAAAGAGACGTTTTTATTTTACAAAACTACGAAAGATAATTTTAGCTTTTTTTTTTTTTTTTTGCTTTGAACAAAACATATAACGAAAATATTTTTTAAATAGGGTCAGTGCTCCAGTAGTCGGCCACAAGGACATAAAACGGCTTATAAATATTATATGAATAATTGAAAATCGGATATGACGCATTTCCACATTCATCTACCTGTCTCCAATTATCATCCAATAACAGTTAATTTGTGGGTACATTTTCTTTAGAAGTAACGGGTCATTTTATTTTAAATGATGGACCCGTCATCCTAGTTTACGATTCTGCTTATTTTTTTTGTTTAGAAGACACATCATCTTTAAACGTTAAGTACCCTTCCTTTTTTCGTTCTACTGTAAATTTGCTTTTGCTGTTGTTTTAATGGAATGTCAAACATAATGTTTTAATTAAAAAATAAACTCCCTCTTAGGCTCAATAATTTTTAGAGGGGTTCCCGACAACTGGGTGCTGCATTCTTATGCATTTCCAATAGTCGGCCATGGCAGATTGATCACTGGTTCTTTACTGTTTGGTTGATATACCCAGAAGTCGACTACGTCCTTAATATGGATTTTCTAATATGCATCAAATAGTAATTAAAATAAAGTATTGACATAGCGACAGTTTGGCTGTTGTGAGTAAAAATTCCCTTTCTAACATTATTTCTTCCAAAGAAAATGCTTAAATTTTGTGTCTTAACTTTTTTTCGACAAAAAGAGTCGTTTCATCATTTCATTGCTTCTAATGATGATTTTAGTTTAGAATTCTTGAAAACAGGTGTTGTACACGCACAGTCAGGCCATCGTTGCGTTTAGAATAAAAGTTCTATTAATAAACGTGTAATTACCAAATGGTGATTTATCGGCTTTCTTATCAAACCATCTTACGTTGATGGTTTGATTTTGCTAAGGCTAATTATTTCAAATGTTGGTAACACTTTTTATTACTGCTTTTTACTAACCAAATATTTAATTCCTCGGGTTTTCTTCTCTAGGAAATCAAAATTTATTTGTTGTTGAAAATAATGCTAACTTTGCTTCAAAATTGCATTATATAGATATTAATTCCATTTTACTTTATTCATCGTTTACTAATATTCTTGTTGAACGCTGTATTATTATGTTCATGACACCCCAAATTTCTCAATTTCAATTTACTTACATACAGACCCGTAATTTAGGCAATCAAGGGGCGAGAGGGCAATTGATCCCTTTGGATTTTCACAACATAATGCAATTATACATATTTGCTTGTATTTTGATGTTTCTTTCCTATAAAATGAATTGAATTCATACCCTTTACCCCCCCCCCCCGAAAAACTTTGAAAATCCGGACGAACCAATACAATTCATCTGACTGCAGTTCGATCACAACAAAGTGCAATTGTTTTTTTATCATAAATTTTGCTTTAGACGTGACTTTGATACTTTTTTAAGTAAAACGGATTTTTACTTGCATTGTTTTGAAGTGAAATTATTTCCAAAACTAGTTTTAATTTTATGTTCTGTATGTTGAAGTTCCGTTCGAATGAACTTAGACCAGTCAAATGTCAATCATTATCTTTTAATAATTTGCTCCTTATCGTTATGAATTCTATCAATTCTTTTGCTCAGTCTTAATGTTAACAAAACATAAATATTTTTGTGTCGGGGGGGGGGGGGGAGTCCAGATTCTCATGTTTTGCATCTTTCAATATGCCTTTCCTAAAAAAAAATCCGGTTTAACCCGTGTGTTTTCCATTCATCAAATTTCTTCTTTCGCAGTATATGGTATCATTTTAGTTTAAAATGTAGAACATGGGTTCTCAAACTTTCAGGCTCCGCACCCCCGCTCCCTCCCTCCGAACCTGCTTGATACAAACAGTATAATAGGAAACTGGAGCTGATATGGATAGCTGAAAACTGGTAAATAAGAAAAATCTAGATAGTTTTACACACAAAATTTAACTCAATAGTTGAAAACTTTATTTTGAACAGCTTATTACTGGAAAATATGAAATCCAAGATGAAAAGAAGGAAATACAATTTTAGAGGTAATTTAGGATCCAGGTGAGGTCGGCGTGCATTTTAGTCACTTTCACAACATTAATGAGAGGGATGACACTTATTTACTATTTACATGTGACCATAAATTGGAATGTCATTGTTTGTTTTAAATTTTATTTTATCTGATATACCCTAATTCATCCCCTTGATATTCTTCTGCGACCCACTAAGACCGCCCCCCCTGCCCCCCCAGTAGGTTGAGAACCGCTGATGTAGAAGTTGATAATAATAAAAAAAATGGTGTGATGCATATTCAAACTTATTGCAGTTTGGAAGATAATATAAAGCTAAACGTTACGAAGACATCCAGAATGCAAAATTCATTTTGTAAGTACACTGCAGTGCTTTAAGTTTCACATTCAATTTTGATTAAATTTATTCACTCATACCCCATAAAAAGTAATGAAAATGAAACTGTCGACCACTGGGTTCATGCATGGCCGAGCACTGGATTTCTATGGCCGACTACTGGACTATTTTCTCGTATTAACAACAGCTTGGTTTTTAAAATGAAAATGTTTTTATTCCAGAAACAAGTTAGTGAATCATTATCAGAAAGGTACAACCTAAAGTGTTTCCATGTTTTTGTTGTTGAATTGATAGCTGAAATTTATAGGTTAACAAAAATCAACAACCGATCTCTTAACCCTTACAGGCGCGGGTCATTAATATTTTAGAAATATAATTAAAAAACACAATGGATGGGATAAATTGGTTATCTGGACATAGATTTTACAGTCAAAATTTTTTTAAATTCACCCCCTCCAGCTGAGGGTGGTGTCCCCGTTTGTGACCACCGCCCTCCTAGAGCAGAAATTGTTTTCTGAAGTGGTTATGTTTACCTCGTATGACAATTGGAGTAATTTCAAATATTTTAAGCTCTTAAGCATTTTTACTAATTATTTCAATAATTTATGCCATTAAGAATATTTAGAACACAAAATTCAATATTTTTACTGTAAAAATTCCAAGATAAAGATGAAGTAAAATTCAAGAAAGTTCATATAGGTTATATAAAATTATCTAAATAAGCAACTTAAAATGTTAAAAATATTTTTGGCACATTGTTCTTGCTTTATGTGCATTCCTTTTGTGCTATAAAATATTAAATGAAAAAATACGACTGTATAATACCATTTAAAGAAAAAATAATATCAAAGCTGATAATGAAAAAAGTATACAACTGTCTGGTAGGAAAAGCAGATCTCAAATGTGTGCAGTCATGGACCTTCAAATTCACCTGTTCTGGGTCAAGAACCCAAAATAAATAAACAAAAGCCCATTGTAAACTATTCTTTTGGTCCCACTTTTCTGAAATGTATCAAATTACATCTTTCACCCACAACAGTGAGATCAATGCTCTAGACGGGCGGTGTCCACATTTGGGGACACCTGGAAAAAACTTTGTTTATGCATTCAAAAATGAACTCGAATCTTTTGCAAAATTATGATTGATTAGCTCAGGATTCCTGAGGGAAAATGGTTGACTAATTTAGTTTATGGTGTAAATTTTAAAATCTTGGAAAAAATATTGTATTTGAGCTTGAAAATCGAGGTATTTTTAACAAGAAATTAAGCCAACAAAAAGAGTCATATTTAATAGTGCTGCCATCTGTGTGCATTAAAGAGAAATAAAAGCAACTAATGCAGCGATTTTTGGAGTTTTAAAGAAAAAACTTTTTTTTAAAGAAATTTTTAAAATTGGTGTCCCTTTTTGTGACCACCGCGCCGGAAAGGGTTAAATGGCCGGCTACTGAAGCTTTTACCCTATATTCTTAATAAAAGATGGACATCATATGTTAGGTTGGGTAACTATGTTAATGCGGGTGCTTTTCCGTATCTCTTGCACATTCTTTATATTCGAACTAGCGTTATAAAGGGTGTTTTTTTTAGAGGTAGAGAACTTTAGGTTCAAATAAAACACAAATAAATGTTGTTAATTGCCATGAATGTTAGGGCTCGACCGATGGCATTTTTTGGCCGATGGGCCGATGCCGATTGTTGGCCGATTGTTCAAAGATGGCCGATGGCCGATTGTTTTCCTCCAAATGACCGATTGCCGATGGCCGATGGCCGATGCCGTTGGCCGATGGCAAAAAAAAAAAAAAATCAAACAGAAATAAATTGATAAAATTGTCAGGGATTTAAAAGATCGTTGATTCATTTCACTTTACTTCCGTTCTACGAATAAGGAATTGTAATCACAAGAAAAAAAAAATCAGATTTTGACCTAAATTTCTATTTTACGATCACCCAATTTAAACTTCACAAGTTTTTTCGGCACATCTGCTGTACATGCATATGTACCTAAGAACATATAGATGACCGAAATATCCATTTTGAACGCCTCCTCAGTTAATTATCGCAAATTCTCTAGTGATGTCTTCATGCGCGTAAACTTGCGTCACTCAAAAACTTTATGAAATAGTAAGTTGAAAACTCATCTGTACGTATTATGATCTAAAAGTTAGAGGACAAGTTGTATAAAACCTTACCCTGAATAGTTCACATTACCGAAGCACATCGATCTACAAAGTAGTCACCTATATATATACAAATTGAACATATAACTAAGATTTCAGAAAAAGATTGTAATGATGTATGGATTTAGGAACACTAAACATAGTTAAAAAACATTAAACTATGTTGTTTAATCATTCCCAAAAAAAGAAATAAATAAATAAATAAATAATAATAATAAAACAATGAAACCTTCAACAAATTACGCAATTAAAGTGGAAAGATTGCACGTAGACATTTTTTAGTCATCAAATTAAACAAAAAAGGTAACAGATAAATTACAATATTAAATCATAATAGGAATATTTTTATACTTATTTAAAATGTATGAATAAAAAATTTTGCATTTTTCAGAAAACTAAAACAGTGACATAAATTTTGCTGAAAAAGAAAAAGCCATGAAAAGAGCGAGGTTCTTAAAACGCAGCTACAATAAACAAACTCAATATTTACACCAAGTTGATAACTGAATACATATACTACTTGATCTGTTGTTTGCACACATAATATTAAACAATTTGATTGTTTAATCTTTTATGAAGCTTTACAAACATGTTCAAACTAAATTGTTCAATATAACAATAATTTTCTGAAATTTAAAAAATTCCATAATAGAAAATCCTTGAAACTTTTCCATGAGAAACGAAAATAAGTTATTCATTGATTTTATATAAATACATTAAAATAGTTACTTACGACAGAAAAAAAAATCGATCTCAAAAAAGATGGCGCATTACAAAATGGGGGGGGGGTCACCCTCTGATTTTGCAGTAACTCACACTTCGGCCCCAACCTCGGCCTATTTTAATGCTCTAAATTCTTTCTAAACAATAGATAAAGTTTTTGAAAAAAATCTCTAATTTTATGAATGGTGTTAGTTTTAAACAACTCAAAAGTACAACTAGAGTTTAATTTCAAAAATTGAGGGAGTGGGAGGAGGGACGCGCAAGTGTTCTTGGAAATTCAAAAAATAGTCGTAAAAAATAGAGTTCAAAATAATCATAAACATTGAGCAGAAAAACCCTTTCAAAACTTGCACCCGAGTTTGTTTTGATTTGCAGTGGCGGATTTAAAATATAGCAACTGTTGCAATTGCGCGAGAGGCACCATAACCATAGTGGCACCGTAGGAGTTAGAAAAATGCTTGTGATAAATGTTTTACAACTTCTGTGATAGGGAAATAGGGCCCCAAAATGTATTTCGACGGGCCCCAAACTTGTAACTCCGCCGAAGCGATACAGAAAAGACTGCATTACTGTGATTTATATTACAAATTATCAAAAATACCCGGCGTTGCCTGGGTCAGTCATAATTGCGAGAAACAATCGCTACTTTCTTTCGTTTTCTGTTTTAACTGAAAGAACTCAAAACACATCGCTTTGACGTGATTAAAAATCGAGCTTCTTCCTTACCCATAAAAGTAAAATAGCAATAAGTATAAAGAACGAACGAATATTAATTTAGAAACGAAAGCACGAATTTAAGCATATAAAAAATTGAAGAATTTCCAAAATACGAACTAACAAAAACAAAGATCACTAAAAAAAACCGTGCGCTTTATTTAATTAAATAGTACACACACACAAAAAAAAAGCTCTCTACTAGGTTTCTTTAAGGGTGCAAAAAGTAGAGTTAGAGTTAAATGACTTTAAACTCATGTTTGCTCCGGAGAAGCCTTGATTCAAAATTTTCATTATTGCTGTTGTTAGGCAACGAATTTTTGTAACAATGGGTTTTATATTCGCGACTCCAGAGCTCGAATACGCTACCTTGCGGTGAAAAACCAATGCTAAAGAAAAAGGTAAAACATTCCATTCCACGTGTTTTCTTTGGGGTAAACTACAGGCTTCTAGCAGTTTGTGGTGTAATGTAATTTCAGAAGAATAGAAAAGAAGGCTTCTCACAAACACGATGAAAAATTAATGTCATTCACTACGCGTCAAAGCAAGTTTTACGGTATTTTTTTGTTTTACCTTTTTCATCCGCCATTAGACAGTCGCTTCTGCGCCCCCTATAGTTTATTGGAGCTGCGAATTTAATCATTTAATGGGGAAATTATATGAAATTTACTGTTTTCCACCATAACTTTTTAAAACTAAGTTTATAAGGAATAAATTGTAGCCTAAGTTGCTCCCGGATAATATAGCTATATATGTTGAAAAAATTATTAAAATCCGTCCAGTACTTTTGAAGTTTACCCCCGGACATCCCCAAAGAAGCAGCCATATATATATATATATATATATATATATATATATATATATATATATATATATATATATAAATGAATGTTTGTCTGTATGTCATCCATGAACTCAAAAACTACCCGGCAGATTTGGCTGAAACTTTCACCGTTTGTTATTTTTTGGTACTGGGAATGTTTATAGACCAGTTCGAAAAAAATCCGATCGATAGTTCCTTTTTTATTCCAATTTAAGTCACAATCCATTGGATAAATACGAATAAAATTATCGGCTGCAGAAATTAATTCGCCTGAAAGATCTCATTGATAAGAAGTTAACTGTTGCCATTTTTCTTGAGTTTGAACAAATAAATTCTTTCTTTATTGTTTTATGGCTTTTCATGCAACGGGGGGATTTAAAACTTTTTCTATTTGATATTTTTAGCGATTGATTGATCTTGCAAACTGCGTGAGTACAAAATTTGAGTATAGTCACGGCTTCACTTGATACCTGGACCGATTATTATGAAAATTGCTATATATGTGTATTTTTCCACGGAGAAGGTGCATAATATGCTCATTGAAGCCACTCACCACCAGGTGGCACTGCAGAGTAGCAACTTCTGCCCCGTTCAACCGATTGTCATGAAAATCAGTATAATGATGTATTTTTTTTTTGTTGTCGTAGCAACGCGCGTCGGGTACAGCTAGTTTATGTATAAAGATGAGGATACAACTCCTAAGAAAGCAATAAATGTCATGCTTGCTCCAGAGAAGCCTTGATTCAAAATTTTCATTGTGATTACTTTTAATATTGCTGTTCTTAGGCAACGAATTTTCCTAACAATAGGTTTTATAGCTAATCATAACATGGGGAAATTACATGAAATTTAATGTTTTCCACCATAACTTTTTAAAACTAAGTTTTTAAGGAATAAATTATAGCCTAAAATGCTCCCTGATGATGTAGCAATCTATGGTGAAAAAAAGGTTAAAACCTGTCCAGTAGTTTTGAAGTTTATCCCGGACATCCCCACAGAAGTAGCCATTTATGTATATAGATATCGAAAAATTAAGAATTACCGTCGGCTCAACCGGAATCTAACAAAATGACACAAAAACCGGTTTTGCCATCTCATATTTGTTTCCAAGGTGTCCAATTCGGCAATATATTACCAAATGATCGTCAGTCTGAGACACTATATTAGTTTTGCATTGAAATAAGTAATTAATAGCCACAAAAAATGAGTAAACAGGCTTTTCAGAACACCCGATCGAAAACAAAAAAGGAAGTGCACAACTGGAAGTGCACACCCCACATGCGAAAATTATCCTTCTACAGCTTACGATTTTTGAGTTATGACTTATGAGAGGTATGTACGTACATCCAGCAGCAAGGAACAACGCAATAATAAACTTGTTTGGTACTTGAATGCAGTATTAAAAACTCTTTCAGGGGTGACTAAAATAGAAATTCATACTGAAATTTAGTAAACAATTTTATATGAAAACAACCTTTACTTTGTATTAAAAAGTAAAACATCAAAGGTCCTTTTTTTTCAAAAACATCGGCCAGTTCCATCGGCTTTTCGATGTTTTTAAGGCCGATGGGCCGATGTTTCCTGCAATTTAGCATCGGCCGCCGATGCCGATGCCGATGGATAAATTGTTGAACAATCGGCGCCGATGCATCGGCCAGGCCGATGCATCGGTCGAGTCCTAATGAATGTTGCTTTATTCGAAAGATGATTCCTCGAAATTTTTATTTAAATACTAGCTGTACCCGACGCGCGTTGCTACGCCAACAAAAAAATACATTATTATACTGCTTTTCATGACAATCGGTAGAACGGGGCAGAAATTGCTTCTCTGCAGTGCCACCTGGTGGCGAGTGGCTTCAATGAGCATATTATGCACCTTCTCCGTGGAAAAATACATATATATATAGCAATTTTCATAATAATCGATCCAGGTATCAAGTGAAGCCGTGACTATACTCAAATTTTGTACTCACGCAGTTTGCAAGATCAATCAATCGCTAAAAATATCAAATAGAAAAAGTTTTAAATCCCCCCGTTGCATGAAAAGCCATAAAACAATAAAGAAAGAATTTATTTGTTCAAACTCAAGAAAAATGGCAACAGTTAACTTCTTATCAATGAGATCTTTCACGCGAATTAATTTCTGCAGCCGATAATTTTATTCGTATTTATCCAATGGATTGTGACTTAAATTGGAATAAAAAAGGAACTATCGATCGGATTTTTTTCGAACTGGTCTATAAACATTCCCAGTACCAAAAATAACATATGGTGAAAGTTTCAGCCAAATCTGCCGGGTAGTTTTTGAGCTCCTGGATGGCATACAGACAAACATTCATTTATATATATATAGATGATTTCTGGCATATGGCCACCTCGGCTGGCTCGGAGAAAGTCCAATCGGAAAGTCCAATATTCTCACTTTTTGCAGCAATGGACGCCGTACGTCTGTGATAAGGTGGCCAATGTTCTCTTCCAAGGCGCCAATCGTCTAAGGTGCTTATCGGTGTAGCCCAGGGATTTCACATAGCCCCACAAAAGATAGTCCAGCGGTGTTAAATCGCATGATCTTGCAGGCCAATTCACGGGTTCATTGCGCGAAATTATTCAATCACGGAACGTTTCTTTCAATAAATCAATTGTGACACGCGCTCTGTGGCATGTTGCACCGTCTTGTTGTCTATTCATGATGAAAAGGCAAACCAAACTGAACACAAAACAAGTGACAGCTATCAAAATGGCACACATATCAAACAGTGTTGCCAACTTAAAGTTCTATAACTGTAAAAAAAAACCCACCCTTTAGTACGTCATTTCGATGAGATCCTTTGGTACAAATGTTACAGTCGCACGAGGGGGGGGGGGGGAGATGTGGTAGTTCATATGCATGTAAGGTCGGTTATGACCACAATACCGCTCCTCCAATGAGTCATCTTTGGCTGAACAAGTGAATTGTTAAAATACTTTTTTCACACTGTCAGTATAACACAATTTTTTATTGAAATGCCGCAGAAATCAAGTAAAAAATGTTAATGACTTACAATAAGTAAAGCATATTTATTGATCCAAGTCAAATATTAAATTCTTAGGGTCCACGTTACTCTAATAATTAGTCAACTGCTTTACCCTGTTCAGGGATATGCAATCTTTATAACTGTACCAAATTGCAAAAAATAGATAGCATAAATATCGGTATGATGAAATTCTTCATAATCCAATAAAAATATATTTCCTTCATGTAATTATTATTACATTGCTTACATTGTTTATACTCATTTGTAAAAATGCATGCGCAATTGTCTATCAGACTTTCTGACTGCGCATGTCTGAAGTCAAACAATATATCGCTCGATTCAGAAAATCCAGAGGGAGCCATTCAACCGGTATCATCTCCATAAAACTCTAAGTGTCAGAGTGGTTGATTAAGGTATATATGTTGTACACGCATGTCTCTCTAGGTTGTTTATGCGATGACATTGGGTTGCCGCTAAATTTAAATAGATATCGCCAAACGGCCGTCTCAAAATTGGGCGCCAAAGCTAGATGCCATCAAGCGGGTCATGGCCACGTGGCAAATATTAAGACCGTAACGAGCAGGGACCGGATCTAGTTAGAATATTATTATTGTTCGTAACACTACAATATAATTTAACTGAATGGACGAAATTCGTGAAATAAGTAGACTGTGATTTGAAGTTTAAGTAAAATTTTTACCGTTTTATTTTTCTATTGCAAATACAATTGGAGCATCTTCATGAAAGACGAAACTTTAGAACTATGAGTACTAAAAATAAACTGGTTTCAGCTGCAGAATGTAAAGGTTTCAAAATAAATGGAAACATTTTTTTCGCAGAAACTAAAATATTCAACAGACATTCATTTGGTATAGTTCATTCAAACATTATTGGATAACATTATTTTACAAACAAAATCTATTCGGATTCTTTTAAAGATTTTTTTCAGCTGCTTCTACATTGCGCAAAAATTTTAATTTCACGGTTGTAAACTCTGCTATTGACTTTAAGATAGAGACTTGCTTTAATGAAGATCTCAGATTGCAAAGCATTTTCTTTTCTTTTGAAAAAAAATATATAACATAATAAGTAAAAAATAGAGAAATTGGTTTCAAATAAATCTATACACTTCAAATTTCAAATTAAACTTTTTCCTTCAGATAAAAAAGCTATAAATATTAATGCAGGAACCAGAACTTTAAATCTAATTACGTTATATGATTTAAGTGCCATGAAAGAGTGGCTAAAAGTATCACATATATGAAGAGCTACTTAAACTGACATTGATTCTCAATAAAGTAAGAAGCAGATCGATAAATTATTTCAATACCAATTTTTCTAAAGTTTTTTATACAATCTACGTTTTTGAATTTTGTATGCAAAAGAAGTTAAAGATTATCGATAAACTAATTCACATTTAAGAAAAAAAAAAGAAAAAAAACACATTAAAAATATCAGTTTATGATAATATTTTATTTACTAAGCATATAAGATTTTAAAACAACTCTATTGGTGAATCAAGCGAATAAATATTTGGTAAGATAAAAAAATAATATCTGAAGCTTGGCAAATAAATCCAATCCTGTATTTTTTTTTTATTTTCTTTTCTTTTTTTTAAATTGAAAATAATATTAAATGATGCTTGTGCTTTGTAGTTTCATTGAAGTGAAATAAGGCGACTTTTAACTTATGGAATATATCTCATGTGATTTCGACAAAGGTTAAGACATTAGCTTGGAAAACGATTTTAACCATAGACTTTTTTGAGTTGGTATGTTCTCTCGTGTTTGATATTTAAACTTCGGCTCCTATTATTGTATTTTATATTCAAGTTATGTTATATCAAAGAGATCTTGCGATAAATTTCTTTTCCAATTTTGTATGGCGAAAGAGTTTCTCCACTGATCTTTTGGAATACGAACTTAAAGTCCCTCCATTTGTGGTCACAAGAAAGTGAAGATAGCCATATATTTAATGGGGATTGTAAAGCAAAATTAAACTGAATGTTTGAATTTGTTTTCCTTTTTTATCCAAGAAATTATCAGATTACGTATAACTTTTTAAGTTTTTGAATTGAATGCAACGGCAATAATAACTTGAATTTTTGTAAAACAAACTGTTCTTTCTTCACAAGAATGAGCATAATTAGTGAAATATTGGTTAATGAATACTTCAATACAAAAATAGTTTTTTTTTTTGAATCAAAACCAGATGATGTTTTTTAAAGGTAATGAAACCAAATTAAATACTCTTAACGAATTCCGTTGGAAATAACATTGACTAGGAGCATTATTTGTTTTCCGAATCTTGAATGTAACACGGTAAAAAATTTATACTTTAGCATATTTTTAAATGAACTGATTTTAATTACATAAACTAATTACATGTTAATACTTTATTATGTCATGAAATATGTACCGACAAAATGTGCACTATCTTGGTATACGCAACACTTTGTACTATTTTTTCCATAATTAATAATTATCATGCACATGAAAGGTCTAACTTCCTAAAGCTTGTTTAATGAATAGAGCTACATCTCAAAAAAAATTGTAATAAATAAATAATTGAAAACGCTTGTGTTCAATTACTAGTAGCAATCTAGTGACCAAATATTTCGTAAATGTACACATAAACAATTGTATTAGTTTCTTGGCACTAACATCATGCCATAACGTTTCACGACGCAGTATAACCTCTTTATAGCTCTTGCATCGTTAATTACAATCAGCTAAACAATCAAACCATCAAACCAAAATGCTTCACAGACAAAATATAAGCTGGATTATTAGAGCAGAAGCAAGTACGTTTAAGTTATCTTCCACGATGAATTTCTTTACGATTCAGTATCATGATAGTGATATGTTAAAATGGAGTGATCTCAAAATTAAAATAACCATGAATGAGTTAAAAATAAGAGCCACGTTTTTATATGCTTTGGTGGTGGCCTGCTAGTGTAACTGTGCTTTCAGTTAAAATAACTTTCAAAATTGACTTGAACTTGTTGACACTCTCAAATAACTTTCAACGTAATTTGATAATCCTAGTAAAGTAGATAGTAGCCCATACGAAAATGATTGGCTTTATTAGGATTCATGTGTACTTATTAAAACAACGAAGGATTTGAAGGAGGAAAAAAATCTTGTGCTGTATATGCTGCATGTGTATGCACGAACTGGACGCAGGAGTGGTCTTGCATTGAAGTAAATATTTTCTCATGGACCCACGTTTCTTATATGGACATATCACCCTTCTTAAATTTTCACATGGATTTTTCCCCCTATGTTTTATGAGTCATGTAATGAATGTGCAAAACTTGAAGCCAATTAAATTATTAATAAGTGAGATTGTAGAACCATTGGTTTAACACATATTGTCAATCCTAATACGGTACTTAATATGCATATATGATTGGTTTGCCAAAGTTCCACCCAGAAGCTGATTTATGTCTGCGTTAAAGTTCGTCAAGATGAGCGTTCAACTGCAGACTTGCTTGAGTTAAAAATCCAACTGCAAACAGTGAATGCAAGTGACAGCTGGTCTGCTTAAAAGCGCACGCAGGTGAAAAGTGATGAACAAGTACACCCAAACAAAGTCAAATACAAACAAAATAAACTAAGCCATATTGGATAGGTTAAAACAGAACTGAATAGTAAAACAACTCAAGTACAAAATTATAAACATTATCTCTTAAAAGTTAAATTAAATCAAATTAAATATAATATAATATGAAATTCTTCAATATGTAACAAGAGAATGATGATTTAAAACATACTGATAGAATAAGCAGATGATAATTTTCATTTTTTCACTCCAGAGTCTCCCGTACCTACCACTATTTGTGGCTTAACCAGTTGGATGTGACCCTGAAGCAGTTCTGATTTTTTGAACTAGACCAGAGACTGAGCAATCCTTGTTCCAGCAACCCCAGAGGTATCATTTCACTTGGAGGGCTTTGTGACCACGAGCATATTTAATGTCCCCCAGTCACCATTAATGCAGACGGTGGATCTTTGACCAGCAAGAATCGACCCTGGGACCCTCCAGCCATATCGATCAGGCTACCACGGCCAGTAAACAGATGATAAGCGTGCTATGTAGTAGTGCATGTAATTGCAGTCACATATGTATAAACATGTAATGCCTAATGTCTAACTGCTCCCTCCAATACCCAGCAAACATGCAAATCAGATTTTACCTGAATAGAACATATTTATGTTGTTTGTGGAGTGTCATCTTACTGAAATTGAATTTCAGTTATTTAACTGAACACAAAAGACCATGATCAGAGCAGTTAACAGAAAAACAAAAAACAAAAAATATATTATTATGACAATCCAAACTCAACGTCAGCAAACATAAAAACCACAAGTAAGCCAGATCTTCATAGATTAAAAACGGCACAGAAAAATGCGTTTTGAACATGCTTATAAAATGGGTGCGAAAACCACTAACACAAAACCATTTATCCAGAGAGGAAGGGCAACGTACGTACTACAAAGTATTCTAAGGTCGGAAACGCTTTCTCCGTGGAGGTTAAATACAAACTAGAGAGCGTGCACTATTTTGCGGAAATCAGAAAGCGACTGTCATCTTAGGGCGAAAGTAATGGTCAAATAAGTAAGTTGGTTCTATATATGAAGCAGTGAGAAGCAAGGGATGTAGCTGCATTGAGTAAAACGCTAGTGACGTTTAGATCGTACGTAGGCATCAATTAAAATGTTTTTCTAAAGCATACTGCACTATAGCACCTTTCAGGGCTACGATTATCATCCATTGTCCCAAAACAGATGAGAGCTTCACCCTTTGTATGTGCCGGTTATCACCAAATTTTTTATTTTTCACTTCCACCCCTTTGCTTCTGGATGCTTCATTTTGGCATCATTCTCGTGTTTAACTAAGTTTGGATCCAGGGCTTAAGGTTAGACCACTGCGCTTTCCAAAAGATAGTGGTCAATGCATTTTCATCTTTGCAGCGGAAAAACTTGCTGCCCAGCTATACTATTATTATCTACATCCTTGCAGCCCTAGCTGTACTGCATTATTCTATACTTTTTCCGAGCAGCAGACGCAGTTGTGTGCGAAGAATCTATTGCATAAAAATACGCTTGATATCAAGGTTTTAAGGTCAAATTGTGGCAAATTACTCAAATAAAGAGTTGGCTACCGTGCACTTGAATATTGATCTTCTGAATGAGCTAATTGAGCAGAATAGAGCTTGTTCGCCGACGGTTTCTTACGAGGCATATCAGATGCCAAAATGATTTCTTTCAAAAAAGTTGGGTATGAGAAGAAACCAAAGGTAATGAATGCTTACTATAAAGACTATGCCATAAGCTACTGAATGTTACCACATCAAATCTTCCAGAAATGTTTCTGGAAAGAGTATCGATCCGTACCTTTTGTAGCCCGTCCACGCAATGAATTTATGAACGATGAATGATATTGTCTACTGTGTTTTTGCTTTATCCCACTCTTTTCCACTTTCCAACTCTTACCATGGAGCCCTAATGCCATCCCAGGTAGCACATTTGATGTTTAAAGGTTTGCCCCAAAGTCCGGACCGCAAAAGGGAAAAACGTAACTGCAACAGCTCAGTGCCCAGTCAAGTTTAAAACCGGCTGGCTCTGTAAGTGAGTTTAGAGCTTTTACTTCTATGTTGAATATTTTTATGCGTGTATGTGTGTCTACATAACTTTTAATTTAAAACTTTTAATGAAAAAAAACTCCGATTTTAGCTTTAATAACGCCATTTTTTTAATGTTCGGGCAATGGTGTAGGGATAAAATCCAATAATTACACGTTTTTCGTCAAAATTTTCATAGTATGCTTTTTAATTTTAATTTCTCAAGTTGTACATTTTTTTTATAGATAGGACATGGTCATTTTTTAAAATATAACATTTTTTTACTAACATGTCGAACAGCAAATTGAAAAACTGATTCAAATAAGACGAAAAAAGGTAATTTTTTTACAATTATCTTCTAAACCATTGGTTTTAAACTTTTTGTTTCCCAGTCCTATTTTTGAATAATTTCAGGTCCGATATATATATACACTGGTGTGCAAAAATTAAGGACGAGACGGTTTTTTCAATATAACTTTGTATAAAAGCTTTCCAAATCAACACATTTAATACCGTAAGATCCCCAATACGTAAGGACATGTGTAATGTAAGCAACACTTACTAAAAGAGAAATCAGAGGGATAAAAAGAAACTTTATTGAAAAAGTAGCAAGGAGCGCAATGCGACTGAAGACCAAAACATCCCTGTGATGGGTGTCCAGCAAGAAACATCCGGTCTTTAGTAGGGGATATGATCTCCCCCGACTGCTAGGCAGGTTTCACAGCGTCTGCCCATGCTGAGAATGAGGGTGTCAATGAGTTGTTGAGTCATTGCTGCCCATTCGTCTTGCAGCGCCAATCGAAGCTCTCGAATCGTTACTGGTGGTAAGGTACGATCTGCCAAGCGTCTGCCTAGAAAATCCCATACATGCTCGATGCGATTAAGATCCGGAGATCGTGCCGGCCAATCCATACATTCAATATCCTCAATCTCTAAGAGCTGTTCGGCAGCTACTGAGCGATGACATGGTGCATTGTCGTCCATGAAAAGGAACTGCGGTGAAGGTCTGTACGACTACCAAGCATGATTCCTCCCCAAACGAGAACACCGCGACCTCCATACCTGTCCCTTTCAATGATGATCGAGGGATGATTGCAGCTTCCCCGCTCTCTCCAGATGAGTATGCGATGAGAATCGCTACTCAGACTGAATCTGCTCTCATCTGCAAAGAGTACTCGTCCCCATTCATTGTCTTTCCGGTTCCGGTGTTCCCGGCACCACAGAGAACGCCTTCTCCGATAGGCAGGCGTTAGAGGTACACACCGTATAGGGCGTCCTGCAAACAGACCACCACAGTCTTCTGGCCACGGTAAAACGCGATATCGGTCGTCCAGTCGCCTGCGTCGTGTGTCTAGCGATTTCTCCCGCTGTCTGCCGCCTGTTTCTTCTGGCCTGTAAGACAATATACCGGTCGTCTGCGGGTGTGGTTCCTCGTGGACGACCACTACTGAACCCCCGGATAGCTGTTCCTGTAGTTTGAAATTGTCTCCAAAGTCGTGAAACGATGATGTGAGCAATTCCGAACTCTGCAGCCACACTTGTCACACTGCGGCCTTCCTCCAACTTCCCAATGATTCGACCTCGGGTAAAAGCATCCAGATGTCGTCTAACAGATTGATTATTCGCCATTTCTCGCTGAGGCAGCAACTCGGTGTGATTTTAACTGCTATACGGCGTGCAATCTCTTTGCCAGAAATACTGATCTTACACCGACAACATGCTTTATACTACTCAGACACTCCCCCATTACGTTTGCCTACATATCTGCGCATGTGCTACCGTACATCACTTTACTTAATCTCCTGATTGGTCTTTCTGTCCGCTCTGCCTCTTCGTTCAGCTGATATGCTAATTTTTCGACTTCGTCCTAAATTTTTGCACACCAGTGTATATTTAAATACACATGTATGTACAAGTCTATGTAAGCTTTGGCAGTTTCAGAAATCAGACCAAGATAGCAGATATAACTTTTTGCATATATTTCTAGCTCAGATTAGAAATTCAAACATTATTTATTTGCTTAACTATGCATTTGTGTTAAATTGAAATTGTGAGTTTCAAATTTCATGATTTTTTAAAGTGTAACAAATAATAATAAAAGTTAGGGATACTTGCTCCAAGCATAATCGATGATCAAACATCAGAATTACAATTGTATAATTTTTAAATTTAGTTACTTAGATTCTTCTACAAGTTAAACAATATCATGAAAAAAAGTTTATTTAAAACAAAATATGAGTGCTAAGAGATGTACAAGTGCTTAATGTATAAATGTTAACTCATTATTTACACAAAATATGGAGCTCAACGATCTGCAAGTGCTAAGTTAATTTTCAAATGCTTACACATAATGTAATGAATAGTAATGGAAATATAAACTTGCTTTAAAAATATTTCAAACCAGACCAAAACTGTTACAGATTAAAAATCTCAAATCGACGTCAATGTTTACTAATATTTTCTGCTTAGCTTTGCAGAATTTGGCACACGTGATGAAAAACGTTACAATTTCGTAGTACCAAGATCTCTCAGATAAGTTTATGAGTGAGGGGATTGAAAAAATGTAGCAAAATTTGCAGTAAAAATAATAGCATTTTTAAAAAATAGTTTATACATACAGTATATAGTACAAACAACCAATCTTCATTTAGCCATCCTTGTTGCAGCAAAGAAAGCAATGATTTCACAAGTGTGCCCGAATGTGACCAAATATGCTTTCAAATGTGTTGACGAACCATCTCTTGTCTGGACTCGTGTGTTGGCACACGAGGTTCAGTATTCACAACACATTCAGTGAACTTTTGAAGCTAGGAAACCATTAAATTTAGGAACATCATTCCGATTTTAATTTAAAATAATTCTTAGGAAAAGAGAAAAGCATATTTTATTCAAATGAGCCACAATCAATGAACATAAATAAAGTATCATTCTTAACGTCAGTCAATTAAATAATGATTTTGCTGTGTCAAAAATGATACTTTTTTAATTAACCCTGTAGTGCGATATTTTCTAAAAACAAATGAGAAAGCTAATAGCCTTAGAACACAATTGTGGTAAAAATGCATTAAAATTCTTCATAAATCCAGATAAATAAATGAATAGATTTTAATACGAGGTCGACAGTTGGTGTATTTTTAACGTTTTTTTTTTTTTTTTTTTTTATTGTTATTATTTTTATTTTATTGAGCTAAGCTTTCATTGTTCTTTTGCTATGTTATTGGTCTATTTTTCGTTAATAAAAAAAATGGTAAGTCATTGAGATTAGCGTTCTGTCCAAATGAATGTAGGGGAATGTAAGGTAAAGTGAAATAGCGGGGCAAAGTAAAATGGTAAAATATTTACTTTGCTTTTAGCGCCACCTATCTGGTAATATTTTAACAATATAGTTGCTCATGTAAACTATTACAGTCAGTAAATAAATACCAACGAAGATTAAAGCATATAATAATACAGGCAATTTTCAAAAATTGATGCTCATATTGCAATATTTTGTTGTAAGTCAAAAAATATTTTTGCTACTATAAAATGATAAAGTATTTGTTGTTAACATTTTAAATATTACTTGAAACCTTCTAATAATCTGCGAAATATTTATTTAGTTAATATTAAGCTTATTTGAATTTTAAATATTTTCTTCAATCGGTCAAGTACATGCGGGGCAAAATAGATGGGGCAAAGTGAAAGAGTTTATTTTGTTTACTCGCTCATTCGTTTACTGAATCAATTATGTATTAATTTATTAATTCATTCATTAACATTCCTCCATTTAGCAATTCGCTGATTTAATCATTCATTCCCTTATTTTCTGATTCATTGACTCTTTTACTCGTTATTATAAAATAGAATTATTTCTTTATGTACTGTATTTTTTAAAATAAATTTTTAATTTGTTCATTTTGAAAAAGCTCAGTCATCTTAACCATTTTACTTTGCCCCCTATTCCCCTACTTTTTTTTTTTTTTTTTTGAGAATTAATGGTGCGCAATAGTGATCAGTAATTTTGTATACAAACTGTTCATGGTATTTGAATAAACTTAGTAATTGAGTTCGGAGAGTTAATCCAAATTCAGGTATATACGAACTTATGTTGGCAACTTCAATTATATTGCATAATGTTCAAATATTTAGCTGTCTTATTCAATTAAAGAGTTATTTAACTTAATTTAAGTTATTTGTCTTAAAAATTATTAAAAGTTTTAGTTATTGGTCTTTACACTTAACTCAAAAAACGTCCATGTGTAAGGAAGCAAAATTTTAGTGTAAACAAACATGATTTTTTACTTAATACATTTCCAATTACTGTTTATATGAAAAAAATAGACAAAACAGTAATTGTGTCACTTTTCTTTAGGTTACAACATCATAAGTTACCGAGTTAGATTAAGACTACGAGAATCACAAGCATTTCTCGGGTGGTTGGGGTTGTTCGGTTTGCTGATCTGCTCGATCTTCGAATTTTGATCAAAATGCATTTATATTGATGTTCTTTCATTATTTCATACTGTTCTTATTCCTAGTTGCTTCAGTTAATGAACAATCTAACTATTTTTCTTCTTTCTTTCTTCAAAAAGCTATTTCGACGAAAAATTAAATCATCTACCAACAACAAAACAGTATTTATCACAACCATAGTTTAATTAGAGATAGAGAGAAAAACCGCGTAATTTTATCTGTTATCACGGATCAATTTATCCTCTGGGTTCACCCCAACGCCGTCCTCCGTATGTCTCGTGTGAGAGGATTCATAGACCCTTTCATGTTCATGAGAAAACAAGTCAAAATGTATTACATAAATACGATTCAACGCAGCAGTTTCGTTTTTAAGAAAACTTTTAAGTAGCTGAGATTTGCGGCATTTAATGCGTCGAATAACAATGCACCTACCTCGCAATGACGTACCAACATTCTGACAAGCTTCTTCTATCGCTGTGCAGACGTTGTGACACGTGCCGAGCTGCAGGCCGCAAATGTGAAGAACCGATTTAAACCTTTCTTGAGAGGTAAATTGTTGTGTTTAATTGACTCTATGTAATAAATTTATGAGTTATCTTACATCCGTCAGTTTCAGGCTATGCTTGCATGCTTGCACGTCAAGATTATGCGTACGACAATGCCTTGGGAGGAAACTGGGCAGTTTTCAGTTTTCGTTTTGTTGTATTTTTGTCATCGATTATATATTTTACTTTTATTCTGTAAGCTTGCTTATTTCTTTTCCGCTGAAGATAAAGTATGAAAAAACCGTCAAATTCCAACATTTTGCTATTATTATTAAGAGATTCACAACGCGTTTCTTGAAATACATCTCAAAAACTCATTTATGCAGATACTGCCCTTTACTTTCCCTCGTCAGTACATATTCGTGAATAACTCTAGCTTCTTATCGTTTTCTCTAACCCTCTCAAAGTATGTTTAGTCTAGCTAAGTTTGGACAACTCGTAAGCGAGAGTTTTGTAAAGACAATCCAGGATACTCTACGTCGAGTCGTGTTCTGGAGGATTCCTCCAAGTTGATTTTGCTTTGTCAATAAACATGGAATCTGTGTTTGTGTGTGTGGAGCTTCTGAGACTCTTAAAACTGATGATGATGGAGTGGAGAAGTTACTACCTTCCACGGCGAGTCGGTCAGTGGCACCGTTACCATGGATAACAACATGCGAAGTAATCCACTGCAAGTACACAGAGCCTATCTAGGACAACGTAGCCAATATGGAAGTAATAAGGTATCGTTAATCCTGTTAATGGGTTTAATGTCACTTTGTTAAAAATATAATTTCTTGCATGCACTCCCGCTTTTTCGATTACAACTAATCTAAAATTGTGTTTAAGTACTATGTCACTGGTAAAAACGCAGATACAAGCGTTACAGTCACTGTAAAAAAATTCCGAAACGTTACTGGCTATTTCCGTGGAACGTCTCGGGATTTCACACATTTTCACCAATTTCCCCGTAAAAACAAGTATCATCACAAAAAAGTTTCCTGAATCGCTACAAGTTGCACGCGTGCAGACTTGTCACTGTTGTGGAAAATATTTTTAGCAACCAGTTTAAAGATTCAATGAGCGTGTTTATTAAGTGTATCGGCCTAAAGTTGCTTACGGCCTGTTCAGACTGACTAAGCTCCCAATGAAAGCGAAAATGTCAATGATAGCTACAGCTTTGCAAGGCGGGAATTGCAGGCAAGAGATATGCTTGGTTCCTTCTTGCATAGCTTTAGCCGTGGTCGCTCTGATATTTATTGAGCCTTCTTGGTAAAGTAGGAAGGTTCTAATCAATTATACTGAACCTACCTGATTTTTCTAGAAGGTTCTAGAGACATGACTGGCTTTAACAGGGCAGATTTCGCACGTCTTCATAAAGTTTCAAGGTTAATTTCAGAAAGGTTACTGACTTTTAGCGGAAAGCGTTACTGGTTTTTCCAAGATATGTTACTGGAAGAAATTGGGCATATCAGCTGCCCATTATTTTTCAGGAACGTTTCTGAATCGTTTTTACAGTGGTTATAGACATCAACTCTTTGCATCGGAAGTTGAAAATAGGAATAGTGTTAGAAAACACATAGAAGCAAAGGTGTATAAATGCCAACACAAAAAAATTGGAGTCACCTGGCACAAATGGTTGGAAAAACTCTCATTTTTTTTTTTTTCGCGGAAATAGACGGTAATAGTAGATATGATACGTAAGTGCAGCAACAGCAACAGGAACTTGTCCATAAAACCTTTTCAACCCCTTGTTTCTCACTGCCTCATATGCCCTTTTATTGTTCTAAACGTTTTTGACAACTGTCATTAAAAAAATGTTGATTTCTTGGTTGCTGAGGTTAACACATGTCTTGAATCTATCGGCTGTCTTTATTATCATTACCTATGAATTTATTTTTTTATTTTCTTTATAATTTTATCTCCCTCTTGTTTAATTTATTTAAGTAGGAACTTAATAATTTTATTCTTTTGGCTTCCGTTTACTGTGGTTGTTTATGTCGAAATAATCAGTTCTTTAATTCGATGCCTTCATCGTAATAGCTCGCTGAAGGTTTGGCACGAATGAGGCTGCACAATAAATACCAAGCCTGTGTTTTTTCGTAGAAATTCGGAGTAATTCAGCCATATGCTTCGAGAAAAAAAGGGGCTCACCACAACCATAGTGTATACAATTTGATAAAGAAAACGAAAGATACAAACAAAAATATTCAAAGCAGATATTCGTCTCTTGATGCAAAACATTTCTAATATCGGTTGTACAGCTGCTATACAATAGCAGCAATGTGTCCTCTTGATCAAAAACAACGATGATGTCACATTTTTAACTCCGTGTAATGTTCAACGCTGGTAGGTGTTAGCCCTTGAATGAGGAGACAAAAATACGACAGTAGAAGCTATATCAAGAAAGTACGTCCAACAATTGTCACCTCACATGTAACGAGGCGGTGTGGAAGGGCGTTACACACTGTAAAAACGATTCAGAAACGTTCCTAGAAATTAATAGGCAGCTGACGTGCCCAATTTCTGCCAGTAACATATCTCACACAAACCGGGAACGTTTTCCGCTAAAAATCAGGAACCTTCCTGAATATTCCGGAAACCTTTCCGTTTAAAGCCAGTCGCGTCTTTGGAATTTCAGTGTGATCCTTGGTAGGGATAATACAACAGCAGGGCACCTTCCTGAGCTATCAAGACAGTTCTAAAAGCAGTATAGCAAACATGGCCAAAGCTAAGACAGAATTGCAAGTTAAGTATCTCACTTGATTGCAATTCTGGCAAAGCTACGTAGTACATACTGATTCGCTCCCTTTAGGAGTATAATCGGCATGGACGTGCCGTAACCGAACTTGAATCCGATACGCCTTATAAATACTCTCAGTTAATCTTTTAACAAGTAGCTAAACATATTTTTTACAACAGAGAGAAGTCTACATTCGGACAACTTGTAGCAATTCCGGAAACTTTTTGACAATGATGCTTGATATTTCCAAGAAGTGGATAAAAACCATTGAAATCGCGAAACGTGACATGGAAATACTCAGTAACGTTTCGGAATTTTTTTACAGTGCAGTGAAAAAAAATTTCACTTTTTAAAAATTTGGCCGAACCCTTAGGAATTGGCGGTTGTATCAGCGGGTTAACAATAAAATAAGTAGTCTGCAGCTTTTCAGTCCTGGATTTGGTCGTACAATGCATCTCAGGAATTCTGGCTCTTCTCCTTTAGCGAGTCCACTTTAATATATTCTGAAAACAAGAACTTGAAATGAGTCCCCGTGATTCTAGAGGTAATCTTTGGCTTACCATAGTCTCTTTGGAAGTACCTAAAGCAGCGGTTCTCCACCAGGAGTGGATCTATACAGTATCATTCTGTATTAAAAACTCTTTTTTTGCTGGTGATTGCCTCACATATCACACAAACACAAATATATTTTAAAAAATTAGTTGAGACAAAGGAAAAACTTTAAAATCCGGACGTTTTGTCCATCCTGCTCAGAAAACTGGACGTTATGTCCTAGCTGTCCAAAAATGTGGACGTTCTGTCCTTGGACCTTTTGTCCGTCGGACATTATGTCTGTTGGACGATATGTCCGCTGGACCTTATGTCAGTCGGACGTTCTGTACCTCGGACGTTTTGGACCTGGACGTTATGTCCGTGGACGTTTTGGATTTGGACGTTTTGTCCGGATCCTCACTATCCCTAAGGGAGTAAAATGGGAATTTCTAAAAAGTAAATATTAGCTCTTTGTTTTTCATTGTTAAAATTAAATTGGTTTGAAAGTTATTCTGTATACCTTGATTTTTAATTAGAATTTTTAAATATGTGTGTTTAGACATTTTTTTTTCTATTCGGCGCAAAAAGAAAAACAAAATACCTATGGTTATAGACAGAACTTGACATGAAAACATGCGTACCATACGCAGAAAATAGTTTTTGACCTTGCTTCGATTTGAAGAAGAAAGTTTTTACGAATTTTTTTCGTGGTCCAAAGTTCGTAAAATCAAGCGTCAAATGTTTTAGGTAGACAGAAATGGCGCCGTACTCAATGGCTTCAGTATTTGGGCGTGAGTAGGCCATTAGCTCCTGACATAAACTTCCCCCTAGCGTCAGCGGCGAAGGAAAAAATTCGGTCTTTGTCCCGGTGCTTCCCCCGCCCCGAACCGAGAAAACGCGTTTGTTCCTGCCATTTCCAAAGGTTCTGGGGCAAGGGGTATCGATTACTTGAATCGATTGCGCCACACCGGCAGTGGGACGCAGATTACGGGGAGGGTTGGCCGAATCCACGGGGGTCACAGACGAAGCTTTACGGATGGAAGGACGATAAATTACGGAGAAGTCGTAAAAAAATTCCGTTATCGTAAGGGTCGGACTCCCGGCCTCCTCGCTCTTTTATCTGTTTGAAGCGGTGTGGACTAAAATTATAGAAATTATTTTGCTCTATGAATATTCATCGTTATAAATGATGGTGTAACTCCAAAGAAAGAGGAACTTCCGAAAGTGGGTTTCGTTATTTTTCTCTCCCGTTTCACGCTCTTATTTTTCAATTCATTGCCTCGCAGCTTTCTTCCGCTTCTTCCGTTTTGTGCTGATATTACGCATTCCAAACGCTTTTTTAAGAGCCCGTCACTTGAAGATAGAGTCGTGACTTAGCGGAGTTGATAAAGCGGAAAGTACATTCTACAACTTTTTTATGGAAATTTTATGCGCTTATAACAAGAAATATGCAACAAAGTAACAGTGCAAATAATACTTAACATATTACATCTGATAGGAAATTTCTCAGATACTCGGCCTATTAGATTTTTTGTCTGATTACAGCAATCTGGACTTAAATTATAGAAATTATTTTGCTCTAAGAATATCCATCGATATGAAGGATGGTGTAACTGAAAAGAAAGAGGATTTTTCACAAATGGATTTTGTTATTTTTCTACCCGTTTCTTACTCTTATTTATCAATTTTTTTGCCTCGAAGATTTCTTCCGCTTTTCTCTGATTTTTATGCATTCCAATAGATTTTTAATAGCCTGACCTTTAAGGTTGAGTTACGACTTAGCGGAATTAGTGAAGGTAAAAGCCAAAGTTATTTTGCTGTCACTAATAGTTTTATGTGATTTTAAAAAATGCATGAAAATTTAATAGTGTTTATTTTTTTTAGTTATTTACAATTTTTTTTAGTTATTTACAGCGATAAACTAAAATTAGTAAAAATATACTGTAAAGAAATATAAAAGCCAGGAAATTGTAAAATAGGGTCTGAAGCTTTATTTTAAGAACAATTATAGCCTTTTCATAAAACAAAACTTTTGGATCCATGAAGGTAGTAAAAATTAGAAAGATTTTACATATAACTGAAAATCCTACATCGTATCTTCACTAAAAAGACCTTTTTTCACTTCCAGCGTTATTGTGTTGCTAAAATGTGCAGCATAACGTGGGAAATGTTTTGCAGCATGCAATCCACTATACCTTTAAGTTTATTTTAACTTTATACATGTAATTATGTGCATTTTTATTTTCCTTTTCTGGTAAAACAGAAAAGCTATTATTTTCATGTTTTTTTTTTCTTTTTTTAATGTTATAAGTTGCACTTTGACCTATACTTTATTTGAGAAATACTACTGACAAATTCACTTTATTTCACGCCATACGTGCAGTATTCAGCATTTAGACTGCACAGAATGGTTTTTATTGTGAACTGATTATTATAGATTAGATAATTCTTTATCCTATTAACCTTTTAAAGTTTAAATAGATGAAAACAATAAATATGTGACAGTTCAAAATTCCAGAGCTACTAGACAGAAATAATTTTTCATTCGGTGTAATAAAATCTGTCAGATTTATGAGTACTAGTATTAAAGTTAAAGAAAAATGGTTTTACTACTCGAAAATATATATAACTTTATAGTATGTTATGCTGTTTTCATGAGAAAAAACGAAACATTCACACCATTAAAAATTGTAAAATTATTTTATTTCGTATATATTACCTATAAATATAGATAAGTAGTTTTTATAGTGAAATTGCAGAAATTCATTTAAAATCGAATGTGTGTGTTAATTTTTTCAAGGTCAACATTCTTACATCACGAACTTGATTCTTCTTTGCGACATCTTTGGTGCCATCATAAATAGAATAATTGAAACATTTCAAAAAAAAAAAAAAAAAAAACACTCTTGAAATATCTCATTGCAATTCAAAAGTCATTGCAATTCATGTTTACGTAAATTTCCCCTATAAAAAGGTTTTGTAAAACAAGCAGCTAAATTATTTTCAGTTTCAACAAATTTTATTACGAATCTGCTTAGTTCTGCAATTTTGTATTGCATGCAGAACTAGAAAAATCGATCGCAACTAGATTGTCACAGTACAGAGAACTATTACTCAATCTAAAATTCTGAAGTCTTTTCGTGGCCAATTCATTTAAGATTCTTTTGATCCACATAACTTCCTTAGATTGTTCACCATTTGAAATATACTCCGCTTCCAACCTTGACAGTGCTACGCATTTTTCTTTCAATGTATACCATAATATTCGTACCATATCTAAAAACACTACAAGCCCCCCCCCCCCCACCATTGAAATCCGGTCATCGTGATTCAAGGCGTAATCTGTGTCAGAATGACAATGATTTATTCAATTTACACACAAAATTTAGATTTCAGGGATCGACAAACCCTTCAGGTTGTCTCACAAATCTAATCTTTTAAAGTCACATATAGATACGCATTGCAAATATCTACTTGGAAACGGATCCAATGTAGCTTATACACAAAAATTGAAAAGAAAGCCTCAACCAAAGGAAAGGATATTACTGGAGAGGAAACTTGCGAAAAGTATCCCCCATAGCTGGTGGTTACCTAAAATTACCAGTCTGGCCTTTAAACGCTTTATTTAATTCTGCTCATCTGTTTTTAAATCAAGAACCCCATCTATACCCTTTTTTCTTTCTAAACTTTTCAGGCAGTGGAACCAATTCGTAAACGTTTCTTTCTCAGATCACCTGAATTTCTTGAGCCATTGCGTTTTGCCAATCTTCACTTTCTGGCGTTCTCAAACTTTCCTGCAAATTCGAAGGAATTACATCTTTGGAAATGTTAGCTTCTATAGCTTTCTTGAATTATCCCTCTATCTTCTTCAGAATCTGATAATTTTCTTGAATTATCATCAAAAGTGAAATCAAAATGTTTTGGGTCATATGCAATGTTATTTTCAGAACAATAATCCTCGGAGTCGTGATTAGGACTTTAGGACCGTCGTGTCAATAGAATAATAAATATGTCTGCATTCCCAAATGCTATAACCTTTCGTATGAAACGCATATCCTACCATGACTCCCTGTTTAGCTCTCATATTCAATTTGTTTATTTTCTGTTTTCGAAATCCAATTCACGAAATACAGCCAAAAAAATAAATAAACACGGGAATGTTAAATAGATGGATTTCTTCCCCCAAATAGCTCAAAAAAGGTGTTGGTTTTCCCTTTTAAAACCGCTCTAGTCCGTAAGTAGTGGAAGCTCATAGCTGCTTCGGCTCAAAATTTCTGAAGCAAACCCGATTCATTTAAAAGTGTACTAGTTCCATTCATTAATGTTGAGCTATAGTGTTCTATGTTGCTACTTTGTTAACTGGAGGATTTGTTGGTTTTTTTCGATTCTTATCCTTTGGTCGCTAAGGTAAATTTCAAACCGGGAGTAGAGAAATTCCTTTCCGTTATCGGATCTTATACGAAAATCTCTCTGTTCTCTTTTGAAACCTGACCAAGTATTCGAAAAACTCACTTTTCTTCTTCAAAAAATAAACCGAAGACTTTCGTGAAAAATCGTCCATTATTGTTTAAATAATCCCGCCCCCCTAAAGAACTTAACTGCTAAGGAACCCATCGCATTTAAATGCAAAAGATCTTACCTGGCTTTGGATTCAATCTCTGTTACAGGTTTAAACGAAATTCTCTGATTTTTCCATTTTACACGGATAACAATATGACATATTTTTACTTTTTGTATGCAGTGAAAGACAGTGAAGTACAGAATCACACTTTTCAGTATTTATAACATAGTTTTTGTCTTCATCACGTTGATGCCAAACTTTAAGACTCAAAGGGTTTTAAAAGTTAAAATGTAAGGAAACTGACGAGTTTTAGGTTCCAAGAGTTATACATTCTACTGTAGTTCTCGAGCATCTACTTTTCGAAATAAGTATGTCCTTCAAGGCGAATAAAATATGACAAACAATGCATAATAATGTAAATATTCTACTTTAAATTAAAAAGTTGTAATTTTGACGAGAACGCAACTCTGCCAGATCAGAAATGAAAAGATGAAAATTTTAAAATATAGTCAGGCACGGCCTGAACTTATATATGTTGGGAAGGCGTATCATCCCAATTTGTCTAATGGAACTTACATATTTGCCAATTAATAAAATACTGGTACATGCACACATTAAGTACGCACAATGAAGTACAATATCTAATGAAATTTAGATATTCGAGAATTCAAAAATTGCAACATTATAATTATGTCCCCAGATTTGCCGATTCCCCAGACACAATTTTCCCAATATGGCAATTTTGGGGAGGTCATAGAGACTTCCCGTGACCTCCCATCGAGGTCACGGGCCTTTGAATATAGTTTCTAAAATTATATTTATGTTCACATGTTTCAATGGTACTAGTGCATTTTTCCTGAAGTAAAACTTTAATTTCCTGATGACGCAATTATAAAGCTTTTAAAACACAAGGATTTCGTGTTTGTATCTTAAGATGCTTATTGTCTGGTGGGGGAAAGTGGTCAATGGGGTAAAATGGTTACACGTCAAATAAATGGCTATAGCTTGGAAATAAATGTTCAAATGAATGTGAAAATTTTATTTTAGAGTAGGGCGGTTAGAAAATACATTTTGAATACAAAATTTTGCAACTAGAAAAATGTTATTTGATTAAAAAAAATATTTTGTGGAATATGAAAAATTTTAAAATCTGAATACCTTTTTTAACTTGCTTGAGAAATTTTGTTTGTTAGAATTATGAACAGATTGATTGCACAGGAAGCTTCTTACATGTCTCAAGAACGCTTACTCATTAGCAGTTAGCTGAATCTATTTTGGATAATTTTTTACAGCAATTTAAGTAAGATGGGGTAAAGTGGTCATAATATTAGGCTTAAACGAACATTGTTCTTCTAAAGTCACTTAATCTTTAAGTATAACGCAGATATAAATTAAATATTAATTTCACTTAATATGTATTGTTTTTACAGTAAACGGAGTTAAATATACGAGTATATGCGTATGCATACGCATATACTCGTGTAGACACGTATATATACGTATTCACTTAAATGCATTAATAAACACGTATATAGGTATCTGCAAGCATTTTTTACCTATACAGATATACATTCGACTATGCACGTATGTACTCGCTTATATTCGTATATACACGAACACTTATATACTCAGGTAGACACCTATATACGCATTTGTGCTCGAGTAGACACTTACATACAAGCATATGATATACATGTATACAGGGTGAGTTTAAACTCTTGGGTAAATTATTAAAAGTTGTTATTGGGGATGATAAGAAGCAAGAATCACGTAATGAAAATATGGTCACAAACTCAATGCTGACGCGCTACATGCACGCCAAGCCAGAAACTGATGTACGCAAAACAGGTCACAACTTTATTGCATACAGACAATTTTACAGAGTTTTTTAGGTCTTAAGAAAGTTTTAAAGCAACTGATGAAATTTGCGGCCTGCAGCTGTAACACATGCGTCGCAATTACAACGCACTCTCTGTTGCAATAACGAGAATTTTGAAAAACTATCTTCACTCGCTGCGCCTTTGTTGCGATGCGTGTATTACAGCTGCTACAGGACGTACCTTTTAACAACCGGTCTGAATATTTCTTTAAAATGTCGGGTAAAATCATCTTTTGCGCAACAAATTTGTGACCTGTTTTGCATCCATCACTTTCTGACTTTGTGCGCATGTAGTACGTCAGCGACCATAAGTTCCTTACGATTCTTTGCTTCTTAGCCTGCCCTCTCACACCCCTTAGACTTTTTCCCAAGAGATTAGATCCACTCTGTATGCATACCTGTACATAAGCGTATATACTAGTGTATACATACATGTACTGGTGTGTACACGTAAATGTACGTTTTTTCATCTGTACAGGTACATAATAGTATTTACACGTATATATACGAAAATGCTCGTGATTCCATACATATATACGTGAGTAGAAACGTACAGACACGCACTGGATGTATCGGCGAATTAACTCGTGTATAGTCATATATGTATGTCATTATATATGCGTATATACGTCTACTATACACGTATATACTGAAATATGCACGTATATACTCGAGATACAAGTGCATACACACGTATGATGTTCGTTTATACGCGTATATACTCGTATATGCACTGGACACGTATATACACGTGATACGTATATGCTCGTGTAGACACTTGTAAACGCTTGTAGGTAATCACGTATACATGCTTATATGCTTAGATACTCGTGCATACAAGTATATACTTGAGTAGGCACGTGCATGCATATATCTGATGCATACATGTATCTACTCATATAGGAACCTACTTACTCGTGTATAACACGACACGTATATACTCGTGTATACATGCATGTACTCGCGCATACACTTGGAACTACGAAAACAACCAAAATATACTACAAGTATTAGGGTTATTTATGATGGTTCTGCATCTATTTTTAACTATGACTACTTTACCCCATGCTATGACCACTTTCCCCCACCCCATGGGGTAAAGTGGTCATAAAAACATAGAGAAAAGAAAGTGCTATAAAACTACTAAAATCAATATTTTTTCTCCTTAAATTCAATGTACCGTGTTCTTTAATAATGCAATGTAAAATAACAACAAAAAAAGTTGAAGTTTAAAGAATTTGTTGCATTTATTATCCACCTAAGTTGAAAACTTACGATTTTATGACCACTTTACCCCACCAGACCCTATTTTTTATTAGTTTTTTTTTTTTTTGAGTGCTTCATTGATGATTTTTTTAATTACTATTATTTTAGTTTTGATCGATAAATATGAAAACTTGCTCCAGATTTCAGAGAATTTTGAGTCGTTTAGGCATCACAGTATTGTTTTTCTCTCCAAAATGCCAATATAAACCTGAGCGTTTACTGTTCCTTGTACAAAATGAAGACCACCAACTCCTTGACTAGAAATACATCCCCAAATCATCTGGGAAACGGGAGGCTTGACTGTGTGTAGAATGCAGTCGGGATGATATTCCTCTCATTTGCGGCGTCTAACTGTATGCTGTCCGTCAGACCCATGCAGATTGAACGTGGACTCTTCCGAAAACCAAACTGATTTCCATTCATCGACAGTCCACCCTTGGTGAGCTTTTGCCCAGTCTAGACGCTGTTTCCTCATTTTTTTTGGTCAACAATGGCTTCTTTTGTGGTCGAAATACCACCAAACCCGCACCACACAGTCATTTTCGTACAGTAGACATGGATGCGTGAACACCCGATTCGTTTTCCCATGCTGTTCTAAGGTCTGTGGAAGATGATTGTCTGTTCCGAACACTGAGTCGTATCAAATACCTGTCCTGCACTGCATTTGATATTCGTGGACGACCACTGCCACTCTTTCTTAATGTGCTTCCGGTGCTCTTCAGCTTATTCAGTAGTCGAACAGCAGTCGATTGCGAACAGTTTATTCTTTTTGCTATGAAATGTGACGACAATCCTTCTTTGTCCAATGCAACGGCAACACTTTTTCTTTGTGGTGTCAGTTGAACGTATTTCGACATACTGCAACTCATAAATCCAGATCATAAATGAATACGTAGAACGAACTGTTTTTCTATACAGTTAGAAGGATGATGCAGTCTTACGCAATAGCTCGCGTCATGTACTGATGCCAATTCGTGTTATATGATGCAAGAACAGTTAAATATTTCATAATTACTTATAATTGCTAAAAAATTTTGGATTTCGCGGGTGATACAATTTTTTTTACCACCACTGTACTTACCTTTAACTTGGATTACAGCTGAGCAATCCTGTCTCAGCACACCCGAAATATCACCAAACAAGGCTGTCAATACCTTGAATTCATTAGTTTCTCTTCCCGTATGAAAAAAAACACCTTTTGCGCAATATAAAACATTTTTACAGTTTTTCTGTTATTTAGCAGAGCAGTATTAAACTGTAGGAAAAACGAGTAGGGGAAGGTCGTTTAGTATCGGACAGCGGGTAGTATCGGACAAGAGCTGTTCTTAATTCCTCCGCCAGGGGCAGCATGTACTGGGTCAACATAGTGTGCCGTATTGGGGAAGAAAGCCACAGATGCCATATTGGTTCAAATCAACCGTTCGTTCTGGTGTGCAAAGCTAGTTGTTTATTTGTTGAGAGAATTGCAGTGCACGAACTTAACTTCTGAGGTATATATTTACACATAAAGTAAGTTATATTGTTTCATTGCTATACCTTTAGACTGATAATATATTAATCTAACCAGGAAACATCACGATCAAGGAAATTCAAAAAAATTCCAAATTGGTGGCATTCGAAAGAGCATTGGAAAACATGTTTATGGCACTGAAACTACGTGCCCTCGTGACCACGCTATCGAAATATGATGTCTTAAAAATTGCCGAAATTTTTAGTAAAGTCGCCAAATTTAGCGAGTTTTATTCAGAAATGGAAGGTACGGCGCGAATTCAACATCTGCATCTGACAAGACATGTATTTCACTTCCATATTTGGTCACCACCAAAGCGCGTGAGAAATATCGCATTAATTCTTTACTCGGGGTGACTACCATGCCGCGGGGTGTCGTGGCACAGACTGCGGCATTGAAATTTTTAGGGGTTTGTGTTCCGGGATATTAACGTGCAACTGTATAGGGGAAAACGCCACAGCCCGAAATATTTGTTTTATTTTATTGTAAAAACAATGGATTTTTTTGTTATTCTTAAGACTGTTAAAAAACTGATGTTTAAAACTTTTATGCTTCTGCGGGTGAAATATTTCCACTGAAAGAGTTTATTCGATGATGAAACTGTTTTGAAAAAAATATGATAACCTTAGAGAAACGGTAAACACACTTTAAAGTCTTTTTTTTTTTTTTTGAAAAGTAGTAAATCTGAAGTCTTCAACAGTATCTAAATACGAAGAAAACGACATTTTTAAAGATTTCAAACCATGTTCTCAAATTAAAAAAAAACGATTTCTGTCCGTTATTTCCAGTGTGTTTTTCGTTATGTGTATCGTTTTCAAGTTATGTGTAAACCCTCTAACAATTCAAATTTAAAAAAAAAAAAAAAAAAAAACTGTATTAACTTTTATTTTGCTCGTATTTGAATTCCCTTTTAACGTGAAACATAATTGGTAAAAGTGACTTCAGTATTTTTAAAAATGACTAAATAACACGCAATATGATGTGCATTTACGTTATAGCGACTTTCAGTTGCAGTGACAGACTTTTTCGAACTACAGGGGTTGTTGTAATGATCGTCGACTATAACATTTTTGATAAGAATCTGTTATGAAGTAATTTTCGACATCGTTAGTTTTGCTGTGCAAATTTTTGACATTTACTATCCGTTGTTTTCTTTTTTTAATTATTATTTTTTTCGATTTCAAATTAAACATTTTCGCTAGCAGTGGTCAGACAATAAAACTTCATGAATGATAATAACTTTTGAAAAAATAAATAAGAGCTGGGATACTACAATCCATGATCATGTTCTTTCAACATCAAAAACTATCCATTTTATTTTCAATATATAAGCTTTAATAAGCATGTTTTTTTTTACTTATTCATATTAATTCTCGTACATAATTATTAATTACTTACAACACATTTCATTACAAGAGTACAAACTTAAATTATTTAAGTAAAACACACTTGAAATGCACTTAAATTCTGAAATGCATTATTATCACGATTACAAAGTTAAATCCTACGTTCAATTTCGTTATAAAGTTGTAGCTCCTCTGGATAAAGCTCTCTAGTTTCCATTTCACAGGCTTCATAGTTACTTTTTAATTTTACTCACACAAGTAAAGGGTTAATTCGAAACATCGTTTACGCGCTTTGCAGATGACCAGAAAGGAAATGAGAGTCTTGCTAGACGCAGGCGATGAAATCACGTGGTATTTTCCATTTCTTGCCAAGTCTTTAAATTTGGCGAATTTTCGTAAGATTTCGACAGACTTTGACCCCCCATATCTCAAAAACAAAAGGACGAGGGCACACAATATTTGGGTCAAATTTTTTTCTAAAGATACTCTTTCGAATGCGAACATTTTTAACTTTTTTCATGATTACTGAACTCGTGATGTTTCCTGGTAAGTATTATGAGATATAAAAGTGTCTAGCTTAAGTAATAACCTAGTGATGGTTAAACAACTGTAGCGTTACAGTCGGGTTGTATCGGACAAACCAATTTCGGGTTGTATCGGACAAAGTTACTGGCACCAAAATAAAATACAGACGGTGTTTTTCTCTGTCCAACAGGTTGAAATGGAAAAATCACGACATAAATCGGATGAGAGAAACAAATATAAAAGAAGACATTGAAAAAGTTGGACTTGTCGGAAAAAGTTTTAAAATTTAGCTGAGGAGAAAAAAAGATTGAGAGAAGAGAAGCGCAAAAAAAAAAAAAAAAAAGAGAGAGAGAGAGAGAGAGAAAGGGGGTAAACCCAAACCAAAGAAACAAAAAATAGTTCAACCAAAAATGAAAAACAAAGAAAACACTAAAAGAAAGTTAAAGTATGATGATGAGTCGCAGGAAAACGAAGAGCTGACTCACTGCATAATTTGTAATGAGACATTTGAAGAAGATTGGATCCAATGCCAAACGTGTAAGGGTTGGGCACATGAAAAATGTACTGAGCTACAACTAGACAGTCTTTACTACACATGTGATTTGTGTTCCAAAGTTTAAAATGAATTTGTTTCAGTTAGGGGGGCCTAAACCAACCATAGGTTATATTTTGAACTTTTATTAAAAAAATATTACTTATTTTCATTTTTAGACTTAAAGTAAACCAACCTAAGTAACCAACTACTTAGTTTGTTTCATTTTTATGCACATTAAAATGTTATTTCTGAACTTTTTTTTTTTTTCAACATTTCAATGTTTTGTCCGATACAACACTCCAAAATTTAAAATTGGCCAAAAATAGAGTTTGACAAAAACTTGTTTACAAAATACGACTCCATGTTTTTTTAACTAAAGTTTACAATTTATGTTAGGTAACTTAGTACAGCATAATTTAGTGTAAAAACTAATTCTTTACTAATAAAACAAAAAGTGTTATGATTGAAATAGCTTAGGTGTCCGATACTATCGAACCTTCCCCTATATTATTCTAAAAACAACAATTATTTTTTGCAGTGTATATTAAGAGCGCAAAGCCATATAAATGCAAAAAGAGAGCTAGAGAACGCAAAATTACGCTGCTTAGAATGAGAAATTTCAAAGCAGTAACAGTCGAGTGGGGAGAGTGAGTTACGCCATTAATACGTGATTTCCGAGAAACGATTGCTTCACGCGCAGAAAGAAAAGAAATGTAAAAAAAAACATCTTCATCTACCAAGGGCACTATTATAGGAGGATACTGAAAGGGTAATTGACTACAGATACATATTTTGCGACACGTGTTTGGATGAGAATGGGGTGACTGTGTGCCCTGCAGAGCCGTGTCCAAGGGGAGGGGTTTAGAGGTAAAATCCCTCCCATTGGAGAAAATATAATAAGCAAAAAGAAGAAAATGTATAGTTGACCTTTATAACTCTTTGTGTGAAGTGCGTTAAAAAAAAAAACTTTCTCTCAGAAGGTTTTCTGCAATTTAAGGCTGTTGGAGCTTTATAAACTGGAATAACATATTGGAAAAACTATGGGGGAGAAATCGCTTAAGGTATCCGACTGCGTTCGAAGACATTTTTTTGAAAAATAACCTGAATTTTTTTTTAAATATTGTTTTTTAACTACATATGTTTCAAAACAATGAAAAAATTCTAAAAACAAGCTTTTAAAATATTATTTTTAAGAAAAAATTACAAATTTGAAGAAAAATAGCGAAAAAAAACGTGTCTTACGTTAACAGCTATGGACAAAATTTGGTTCTAATCACACACAAACCCTTGTAGTAATACATTTGTACGACATTAATGTGTGTTTTGCTCTAAAAGTTTTATTATTTTTTAAAAAAGTTCTGAAATATAGCTGAACAAAGTTCCTATACTGTTATTTTTTTGTAAAGAAACGCCTTTGTTTAAAGTTATCCGCTTGAAAATGTTACTTAAGAATGAAATTCTGCTTCAGCTTTTAGAGGAAAACATCAAGCATATTACAGAGAACTATCTCAGAAAATTTCACATCAATACACGAATAACTTTTTGAGATATCATTGTAACAGTTGACAGCTTTCTTCAAAAATATCGTTCTTCAGAACACGTGTTTAAATGCAACTTCCGGTCTGGAGTTCAGCGTACGGCTTTGTAATATTACAGCTGTAACTCGAGTTGTAATTCACGTAGAGTAAAAACTAAGACAGTTTTCGGAAAACTAATGAACCAGACAACAAAATGAAATCATAAAAACAATTACGAATATTTCATCATAAATGTCGATGTTAACGCAGTCGGATACTTTAATGATTTGTCAACACAAAGCATCAACAGCGTTAACATTGCTTAAGGAGGCTTTGTTGAATGATGCAGCTATGAAGATGCATTGATTGTGTTCGGTAATGTAATTTGCTTCTACAATAAGCTTTTCCTTGTTTGGTTTATTAAGCACTAGCCGCCTTCGGCGACCAGCTGGTCCGCCTTTTTACGCAATTCGTCTTTTGCGCCAGGATTGCCGCCTTCGGCGGCTGCTTAAACAATTTAGCGACGGTATTAATCAATGTTTTTCTCTATATATCAATATTATCATTCGCCTTTTTACGCCAATGTTGACTTTTTCGGTGGTTACTTAAAAAAAATTGTCGATGGTATTAATCAATCTTTTTCTCTATACATCAATATTATCATTCGCCTTTTTACGCCAAGGTTGCCGCCATCGGCGGCTGCTTAAATAAATTTTGTGTTCAATAAAGTATTTTCTAGATCAACCTCCCGTTAGGTCCTTTGGCATATTTTTAAGGGGGAGGGGAGGCACAAAGAGAATACTCTTCATGCAAATTTTGTCGGAAAAAAACAAAAAGCATTTCCACTTTTATGTGAAAGCATTGTTTTTTCAAAGTCATGGTGTGTGTTTGTGTGTGGGTGGGGGGCTATTGATCCCCCGTTGAAGTTCCTCTATTTCTTACTGTCCATCTACTGTATCCACCTTTATATTTGTCCACCTTTCGTTCTCTCTAACTATTCTACCTCTGATAGTAATCAACAATCCTTTCTATGTAAAAAAAAAACATTTTTTGCCCACTTAATATCATCTCTCTATCTATCAAACATAACCACCAATCCCTACAAAAATAATGCAAAAAACCGCGGGCTTTATTTATTTACTTAAAATTACACGCAAAAAAAAAGGCTCTATGTTCCCTGTAGTGTGCAAAAAGCAGCGTTTGCAAAAGATAAAAAATAATCACCGCTTTTATTGAATTAAAATGCGCAAAAATATTTGACCAAAAATAAATATAGCAAACAGTCCAGAAAAGAAAAAAAAAGTTGGAAAAAGGAAATGAAATCTCTGAACGTTAAAAAAAAAGTGAAGAGAAAGCAAACGATTTCAGTTAGGTCACGTGATGAGGAAGTGCGGAACTCAGCCGGCAATGCTTACAGGTCGCGTCGTGTTCTGCATTTAAAAAATTGTAAAAAAAAAAAAAAAAAAAACTTTTGCGTATTTTTAAAAACTTTTTTCTTCTGAAGGGGGCGGAATGTTTTTACTATTAGCTACTAAAATTTTGGAATTGAGGGCTCAATACTTTTTGCAGGATGGGTTTCGAAGAAAACTAAACCCAGGAAAAAATGCAAAATAAAGGTTTTTTTTTAAAATTTATAAAATATTTGTGTGGTGCGATTGGTTTGGGGTCTGTGAGGTAAAAAGTACTGAAAAGTGCAAAAAAACGCATAAAACAAAAAATAACTTGTTTTCTATTAAAAATATCAAAAATCGAAGCCCGAGGTGCACATCTTCAGCAAAAACTGCACCAGTATACCAAGTTTCATCTTTCTATTCCTTACAGTTTTTCCGGGAAGCGCGCCACACACACACACACAAACATCTTATTTTATTATATGCATAGATTATTTCAGAATATGAAACCTGATATACATGCCACATTGTAAAAAAATCTGTATGCTGATTTTAATACTAATTGCAATATACTGCATAGAGAACAGACATGATTAAAAAAGAAATAAACAAGGTTTGATTTAAGAAAAGATGTAAAATAAAGGAATAATGCTGCTATTTGCACAGCCCTAATGATTCTTCTGGGTGAGGGGGTACAGCAATGTATAAAAACCTTGCTGGGATTAGCAGAATATGTACAAGCTTTAAAACCCCTTCCTTTATGAACACCTGGACACGGGCCTGCCAGCGCTATCTCTCTCGGTTTAGCAATTCATTTGACTTTACTGAACAAAATTTATCAACTACGTTCGCCAATGTATGTGATATGTGTGTGTAATCTATGTGATAAAGCATTAACAAACGAAACAACTATATACTAATATAATGTGATAGCAACGTATATGATGTTTTAATAATTACTTATATTTTTTCTTGAAGCAAAAAATGTTGAAAATTTATTCATATTTTCATTATATAGCAAACATGGTTTGTGTTAGTGATTTTATAAATCAAAAGTTTAAATGAAAAAAAATCTAGTATAATTAATGTTAAATTATTTTTGATACTGCAAACATTGATCAGTGTCCATAAAATTTCCAAGTGAAAATCAATATTTCTTGCAAACATTCTATAAGAATATCATTAACTTTTGTCGATGAAGTTTGTTTAAAGCAAATCCGATTCCTAGCTAACGGAATTATTTATAAGCTAGACATCAAAGTTGAACTAAGGATTTTCTTTAATGAAAATCAGTTTTTTTTTCTTGCAATTATCCTGAAAAGTATTACTTTGCATCCAAAAGTTTTCAAATTTAAAAATTTTCACAAGAGTATCATTTGGCATTTTTTAGAAAGGCAATATGTGTTACTTTGCTCAACTGTATAAGAGCACAAAACATATTCATATATTTTTGCGATATTGAGGGTTACATTTATGAATTTGACAAAAATTGCCATTTCGAAATATTTTGCAGTAGTTTTCAGAATTTTATTCATGAATCATTAGATTATTTAATACGTCATTGCATTTATCATCTAAAATAAAAACAAATATAAGAAAATTATAAAATATGCAAAATATATTAAAGAAACTAACATTTTTTTAATGAGAAGAAAAGTAAGCTCTAAGAAAAACTAAGCAAATTTAATACATAGGCTCTGGTGGGGTAAAATGGTCATAAAATCACAGGTTTTCAAATTAGGTCGATAATAAATACAAAAAATTCTTTGAACACTTCATTTTTTTTTTTTTTTTTTTTGTTATTTTGCATTGTATTATTAAAGCTTTGCATTTCAGGGAAAAAATATTGATTTAAGTAGTTTTATAACTCTTTCATTTCCAAAGCATTTATGGCCACTTTACCATATATATATATATATATATATATATATATATATATATATATATATATATATATATATATATATATATATATATATATATATATATATATATATATATATATATATATATATATATATATATATATGGAGGTCATAATAATAATTGTGACGGTGCCGCTAAACCGCAGCGAGCGAGCGCATTGGTAAACAAGACAAGAGAACGACGGAAGACGCGAGTGAAAGATGTTTGTTGTGTAGACCCTAGACACCGAAGTTAGACTTTTGTTTTTTGTGTTTGTCATGTGTTAATGTTCGTATTTATGTTTGTTTATGTACTGTTTGTCATTATTAAATGTGTTAAAAGTATTTTTGTGTTATTTGGGATAAGTTCCCACAGTTTATGGGCGCCCGGTCCGGATGTGAAAAAGGGCTATCTATTATTTACTATCTTCAAAATGACTGAATTAGATCATAATTTAAAGATGCAATCTCAAAATTATGCCGATAGTTCTAAAAACGAAACTTTGAACGAAACACATTATGACTCTTTGACTAATGCTGCAGAACAATCTCGTTGTGTTAATTATTCTATGAGCTTTAATGACGTAGAAAATTCAATTACAAAATTTCAAGAAAAAAAAACCCGTTTTGATTTAAAAAAAAAAAAGTGGATTTCAGAATTCAAAGATATTACAAGTTTATTTGAGCTTAGTGATTTCCATAAATTAATATTTGCCAAAGGATTGTTAAGCGGGAAAGTTAAACTGTTTTTTCAAAGCCAATCAAGTATTCGTTCTTGGTAAGAATTGAAAGAAATCTTACTTAAGGAATTTCATCAGTGTTTCAATTCCGCAGAATTTCATGCTTTTTTTACCGAAGTGTCGGCGAAGCCGAAATGAGTCCGTGGAAGAATATATTTTATGAAACAAATTTCGTGTAGTGGTTTTGTTGAAAATAACGCTTTAATGCATCATGTTATCAATGGTATAAACGATAGTCCGGAAAATAAATCTATCCTTTATGGTTGCCATAATATTGTTAAACTTCGCGAGAAACTGAAAATATATTAAAGAATTAAAGAGGATTCTATTGCATTTAAAACTAAAGAAACGAACTGTTTTCCAAAACCAAGAAGCAACCAAAATTTTAATGGCAATTGTTTCAACTGTGGAGAAAGAAATCATTCGTCCAGATTTTGCCCGGCAAAAAAAAAAAAAAAAAGATTTAAGTGTTTCAAATGTGGCCTTTACGGTCATCGGTCATTTCAGTGCGATAAAAATTAAACAAGAACACAGACGGTTCAACAACACTCGAATATGCGCGTTGCAACTTTAATGACGAAAACAGTTAAAATTAATAGGGTAGAGGTGAATTCCCTTCCAGACACTGGTTCACAGCCGAATTTAATTAAAAGAAGTATTTACAAAAAATAGGTGCTCCTGAATGAAATGTTTCTTATCATGTATTAACTGGTTTAGGTAAAGCAAAAATTCACCCAGTTGGTTGTTTTGAAAGTAAAATTGAATTTTGTTGATAATTTTGAATTATATTCAAATTTTAATGTAGTTGATGACAAATGCATGTAATTTGGTTTTATAGTGTATATGGATGTTTTATCCCAAGTCGAAGTTAAAATTAAGAGTGAAGGTATTGTGTTTTATAAATTAAGTTCTGAAGATAACAATTACGAAGAAATGTCTTTTTATAATATTTGTGTAAAAGATGATTTCAAAATTGATGTAGGACCGCAAGTTATAGAAAATCAAATAAGTGTTGTTGAAATTATTTCTGTTCTTTATCAAGAACCGATACAGAGCAGATCATGGCATTTGGCACTTCCAGAAAAAAATATCATTAAAAGAGAATCCGATTGTGACCTTGAGAAAATATCCGGCGCCACCAAACCGTCAAGTGAAAATTCTCATTGCAGAAGTCCGATAAACATCAGTTGCGTTCTCGAACAAAGAATCGGATCACATGTCAAAGAAAATGTAAATAAAGAAAATAAAGCAAAAAAAAAAGGTCGTTAAGCTTCTAGCTGCAATGATTATTTTGAATCCAAAGGAATTGTTTATAAGAATTTAGACAAAAAAAGTATTTTAGCGGTATCTCAATTAATACAACAGGGGGAAAAAGAAAATCTCATGATCAAGGTCATGTTGGAGTTGGCTGAACGGAAAATCATTTTCAAAAAGAACATTTTATTTCTAAGGTTAAAAAGAAAATTGAAGATTTAGCTGCTAATTATGTTTATCGCATATTAATTAATCACAATAGAAGTAAAGAAGAAGAGTGGTTACATCTATCAGGAAAAAATTATTTCCTACTCAACGGTGAAGAAGGTTCAGATATAAGTAAATTCGTAAATTTAGAATTAGAAGAAATGTTTGAAAATTATCGTGACGAATTAGGAAAACTGATAAATAAGCAAATATTTAGTGTGCAGGAAGAAAAAAGGAAAACTATTAAAAGAAAACAATTCGGACCAAATCTGAAGCTGAAATCAAAATATTTAGGACCCTATAAAGTTGAAAAAATTAAAAACAACGACTCTTATGATGTAATTAAGGAAAGTGAACATGAAGGACTAATTCATACATCCACATGCGGAGTACATGAACCATTGGACTGCTATTAACTAATTATAATCTATTACTTAGTTAATTAATCAAGCTCCCGTTTTCAACTCTTTGCCCCGATTAAGACTATTTTCCGAAATGGGTGACTTAAAAAATGACAACTTTGTGTTTAGCTAAGAAGAAGACGTTAAATAAGCAGACGTATTAGAAGATGTGAAAGACGTGATAAAAGAAGACGTGTGTAATGACGATGTGAAAAAGAAAACGTATAATGAAGACGGGTTGAAAGAAAAAAGAGACTGAGGACAACTGACTGAAATATTTTTTTCTATTTTTATTGATTTTATGTTTTTTTTTTAATTAATTTTTTTTAGTTCCATTTTCAGACCGATGATCTAGCCGCAGTCTCGACGAGGATGAGCTTCGGATGACAAAAGTTGACTATTAGATTGCCGTCATTGGAATGTTGCTCCCAGGAGTCCCGTGTGGAGATTGGCTCCACAATATTAACTGTGACTGTGCCGCTAAACCGCAGCGAGCAAGCGCATTGGTAAACAAGACATGAGAACGACGGAAGACGAGAGAGAAAAATGTTTGTTGTGTAGGGGGGCCCTAGACACCGAAGTTAGACGTTTGTTTTTTGTGTTTGTCATGTGTTCATGTTCGTATTTATGTTCGTTTATGTACTGTTTGTCCTTATTAAATGTGTTTCGTGAAGTATTTTCGTGTTTTTTTGGGATAAATTCCTCCCTTCCACACACGCACACACATACACACACACACACACACACACACACACATATATATATATATATATATATATATATATATATATATATATATATATATATATATATATATATATATATATATATATATATATATATATATATATATATATGGAAGCACGAGTATATACGCATGTCTACTTGTGAACACAATTATATACCTGTATAAACGTACACACGCACATTTACGTGCATACACCGGTACATGTATGTATCCACTGCTATATCCACTAATATACATGTATGCTTACGGAGTGAATCCAAGCTCTTGGACAAAAAAACTAAGGGGTGTGAGAGGGGAGGATAAGAAGCAAAGAATCAAAATGAACTTATGGTCGCTGACGCACTACATGCACACAAAGCCAAAAACTGATGGAGACAAAACAGGTCATAAATGTGTTACACAAAGATGATTTGAACCAATATTTTAGTTTTTTAAAAGTATTTAGAGCAGTTGTTAAAAATTACGGTCTGTAATAGCTCTAATTCACGCATCGCAACAAAGGCGCAGCGACTTATGAAAGTTTTTCAAAACGCTGGTTATTGCAACAGAGAGTGATTTGTGATTGCGACGCATGTATTACATATACATGCCGCACATTTCATCAATCCTTTTAAAGCTTGTTTAATTACGAAAATAATGTGTAAACTTGTCTTTGTGTAATAAATTTGTGACTAGTTTTGCATCCATCCGTTTCTGACTTTGCGTGCAAATAGCACGTCAACGTTGTGTTTGCGACCATATGTTTCTAATGATTCTTACTTCTTATCCTCCTCTCTAACACCTTTTAATAATTTGTCCATGATTTTAAACTCACCCTGTATACATGTATATCATATGCTTGTATGTTAGTGTCTACTCGAGTACTTACGGGTATATACGTGTCTACCTGAGTATATAAGTGTTCGTATATATACGAATATAAGCGACCATATACGTGTATAGTCGAATGTATATCCGTATAGATAAAAATACTTGCAGATATCCATATACGTGTTTATTGGTGCATTTATGTGAATACGTCTATATACGTGTCTACAGGAGTATATATGCGTATGCATACGCATATACTTGCATGTTTAACCCAGTTTACTGTAAAAAATACATATTTAGTGAAATTAATATTTAATTTATTTCTGCCTTATACTTAAAGATTAAGTGACTTTAGAAGAACAATATTCTTTAAGCCTAATATTATGACCACTTTACCCCATCTTACTTAAAGTTTTCTAAAAAATTGTCCAAAATAGATTCAGCTAATTGCTAATGAGTAAGAGTTCTTGAGATATTTAGGAAGCCTCCTGCGCAGTCAATCTGTTCAAAATTCTAACAAACAAATTTTCCAAGGAAATTAAAAGCGATGTTGAGATTTTAAAAATTTTCATACTCACACAAAACATTTTTTTTACCAAATAAAATTTTGCCAGTTGTAAAATTTTGTATTAAAAATGTAGTTTCTAACTGCTGTACCCTAAAAAAAAATTTAAAATTCATTTGAGCATTTATTTCCAAGCTATAGCCATTTATTTGAAGTATGACCACTTTACCCCATTGACCACTTACCCCCACCAGACCCTACATAATTTCTAATTAAAGATAAACGTATTGAAAAGATCTGACTTGATCACGAGACACATTGTGAACGCATTAAAACTGAGATTGCGTGGAATATTATTTTTTATTACGCATATCATTGTTTTTTTTTTTTTTTTGAATGCATGTTAAAAGGTTTTGTTAAAAGGAATGCATGTTAAAAGGCATGTTTTTTTTTTTTTTTTTACAGGCAATGTTTTTTTAATTATTAAAACGATGAATTTTACTGAACACGAAAGTAAAATCTTTGGGTTTTTAGCAAGTTTAATATTATCACTAATTCTATGCTCTATGTTGATGTGAATATAACTTGAAAATTAAATGCAATAAAAAAGAAAAAAAAGAATCTATCAGTTTCAAAAAAAACCGGAGAAATGAAAAAGTCAGGACTGTCACTCGAAAATAGACAAGGGAGATTTAATGACGACATTTGGACAAGATGGACAACAGATTTAATCCCATGGGGTAACAAAGGACGGGATAGAAGTCAGAATGAAAGATGGATGGAAGAAAGCCTAAAGCATCACAGAAAAGCCGAAAGAGCAAGCGTCAAAATGGGAGATGTTAGATGTAACTTACATTAAGAAACAAATTAGAAACCTTAAAAGTAATTTTGGTCTAATGTTAAAATACTCAGCGTGTGTTTAGGATAAATATGATTATTATGTAATGAACAGGCTATTAAAAATCAAAGAAACAAACTAATTTTCAAATTACTATATTTTGGATGTAACTTCTGATAGTAACGAGGGATGGCAAAGTTACAGACGTAAGTGCGAGATGCAACGACCCCAGTCACAAACTGACACAGAACTGTGACATCTCACATGAGTCACGCTCAAGGGCGCACATATAGGGAGGCAAGGGGGGGAGCTCAAGCCCCCCCCCCTAGAAATTAAAACTTCCTTCTTTTTAATACTTTTTTCTTTGCACAAAAGTTTAAAAAAATCTTCTCCAGCCATTAATGAATAATTTATTAAAAATGTCAAACTTTAATAACTCTTATTTGTACTGAAGCCGGTTTATATGGGGAAAATATAATGCTAAACCATGGGGAAAATATCTGAGCCCCGCTTAAAATTTTGCATATGCGCGCCCATGGTCACGCTGTGATATATGTGTGACATAATTCACCTTACTTCACTGCAATTCATCTACAACAGCTAAACAGTGACCAGTCAGTTTGGGACATTATGATGACGCCGTCTCGGGTTGACATTTTTAAGTGGGAGCGAGCACCCTCTTTATGACGTTAAAGTGAAGGTTTGTGACCGTCATGTTTCGGGACCCTCGTGACACTTTCACTCCCATTTCTGTCACACTAGATTTTGGGAGATCGATAATAAAATGCAAAATTTAGTCGCTGCTACATCGTGCTATAGATCCGACAGATAAATCGATCGCAGGAGTTTCAAAAGTACCGAAAATTTTCAGTTAAATGAAATTTGGTAAACAGAAAAGATTACTTGAAAAGACCTTATACTTAATAAATGATCATAAACTATATTTAAATTATAATTTACAACTTTATGGCGAAGTCTTAAAATGCTAACTGCTCATATGATTGAGATAGTAGGAAACAGAAATAGATGACAAAGAAGAAATTGAAAACGAATCATCTTGCATAATCAATAACTCCACAAAAAAAATAAAATAAATAAGTAAATAAAATAAAAAATAAATAAATAAAAACGCATTCAGAGAAACAGAAAATCTTCATATTATCAGTTTTTCCGAAAAAAAGTCAATGAACTAAACTAATCTTTAATGATGTTAAAAATGTTAAGATTTACTTTTGAAAACATCTTTACAAAAACTAGCGTTAGAAAAGTTCATCACCGATTGCACCGAATAGCTTTTAGTAACTAATGTATGTGGCTGTTAGATATGTTTGAATACTTTTCAAGATAACAAAAGGAGGGAAAAAACTCAATTAAAAATGCAAATTTATACATAGTAAGAAAAATGCTAACTGCCATATTCTTCAATTTAAGTTTGATTAATTGGATAAAGAAATAATCCTGAATGTGTGATGATGGTCACGGTTGAATTGACAAAGATGTTTTATTTAATTAGGAGTCATCGATCATTTAGAAGGGCTAATTACTCTTGAAAACTTTCCATTAAAGCTTTTACTAAGACTAAGAAAAACATTCAAACTTTTAGAGAAACGTGCAGTTTGATAGGATTTGCTTGATTTGTTCGAAAATTCTCATTTGAAGTAAATAACTCTGCAAACTTAGTTAAACGATTTTTTTTTCTTTTCTTGATCTGTGCACTATCCGTACAAACGATGCGTACCCACACACAAACAAAGATACATACTAACATTATATCAGGGGTAGAGATAAAAACAAAAAACCGGAAAATTTCGGAAAAAAACGGAAAAAACCGTTTTTCTCCGAAGGGGTTTATTTCCGCTCCGGAAAAATTGAAAAAATGAATTTTTTTCAACTTTACAGGAAGTTCTAATTGAAATTTTCAGCCAAAAGTTATTAGACATTTCTCATACTTAAATTCTGATGTTATTTCCTCCCCCACCCCCTCCTTGTATGTTAAAGTAATGTCTAACTTTGTAATGGAAGTTGTTGTATCGTGATATAATTTGCTTATAAATAAAAAAACATTGAATATATTTGGCAAAAAAAAAAAAAAAAAAACCAATATCCTAAATAAGGCATTTATTTTTCTTCTTCATAAAACAAAGAAGCATAACTTTAATCACAGAAGTATATTTCTGCTGACTATGCAAACCAAATGTACAGGATGTGGGGAAAAAAACCCCGGGCAAGCAAGCAATTTTCCATGTAACTTTATTAAAAATAAATAATTAACGAAACACAAAAAATAATAATATAAGAAGGCCTTTAGCAATCAATAAATTAATTTGGTTTCAAACTGGCCGCCTTTTGAAGTAATACAGAGGTGTAACTGCTTATTGAAATTTTCTTTCAAAAGCCGCAACGCCTTAAAAAAAAAAAAAAAAAAAGTAATAATAATTTTGACATCTTGAATTCAAAATATGTTTTTCGCAATCACGAGTGTGTGTATGTAGGCGTGTGTGTTTGTGTCTGGGGGTATATGTGTTTGTGTGTAGGGGGTATGTGTATGTGTGTGTAGGCACGTGTGTTTGTGTCTGTGTGCTGGCATAAGTGTGTGGGTAGTTGTGTGTATGAATGTGTGTGCGTGGGGGCGGGGTATGTGTATGTGTGTGTAGGCATGAATGTGTGGGTAGTTGTGTGTATGCTTTTGTGTGTGTGTATGTGTCTGTATGTATGCGTGTGTGTATGTGTATGTGTGTGTAGGCATGAATGTGTGGGTAGTTGTGTGTATGCTTTTGTGTGTGTGTATGTGTCTGTATGTATGCGTGTGTGTATGTGTTTGTGTGTGTATGTGTATGTGTGTGTAGGTGTAAGTGTGTGTATATGGTGGTGTGTGTGTATGTGTGCGTGTGTGTGTGTGTAGTTGTGTATGTATGCGCGTGTGTGTAGGACATGGATGCAACCTGGAGACGGCGTTCGCTATAGGAGCAGCATCGTGAGGAGCCGGTCGACGGTGATGGTGCGTGGTGCGGAGGGTGGCGGTGGGAAAATAAAATGATAGGACGCCAAAAACAGTCAAATGAAAGTAATAAGCAATCGTGATTGTTTAAAAAAAACATTCTCTATAAAACATTTGGTTTAGAGAGTCCAAACCTATGTGTAGTTCATGGCAGATCATTGACCCTAAAACAGGCCATGCAGTGCAATAAATGGGATTGAGGTCTAGTGAGTAGAGCGTCCATTCTAAAGATGATATCGTGTCAAAAACAATGCGGCCTGCACCACTCTTGTGTTAATTGCCGTATGAGCTGGTGTGCAGTCAAACTGAAATGCTCAGTCTACATTGCTGTGCTGAATTGAATTTCTCTTAGGTCCACAGCGGTACCAGAGCTTCTAAAGATACACGATTTGATTCATTTTATGGCCCTCATCCACACACAAAAAAAAAAAAACAGATTTTTTGTCGCTTGTGCTGGTTTTGTCACAGACAAAGCCTGATTCGGATTTTTGGCAATGTTTAACACTTTTTAAGGTTCTTGGAGTGTCTACAGACCAAATCCTATTGTTTCAGGGGTTATGAGCTGGTTGAATGGTAATGAAAGGTATCTCTCCCGGCGTGAACTTGCGGCCCGTATCAAAGGTTTCTGACATCTTTGGAGTCACACGAATGCCTTAACTTTTTGGAACTCGTAAAACTTCTGTTTGAGCTGTTTTCACCCTTAGTTGTGCTTATCGGTCACGAATTCCCCATCTTACGAACGACTTCTCTCGTGGAACGGAAACCCAATGATTTCATTGAGCTCACTTTCAGATGACCTGACGATTAACTGAAAGGTTCACTGTTCGTTTTTGTACTTACCATACAACAACTATCATTTCCAAGCCACTTGAAGCGGCATACCGCATTAAATACTGTTTGCCGAGGCACGACAAGCAAACGAACTGCCGTTGTACTTGGTTAAACAACTTTAAAATAGCATTTCTTTTGCTTAAATTGTAAGAAAACCTAAACTAGGAAATATATTGTAAATTATTTTCTAATAAAGTGAAAGACAAAAATAAATAATTAATTTTGTCTCATTTTAAAATCAAATTACTTTCCTTTCATTCAATTATGGAATCCTTATCAGAATTTAAAAAAAAAAAATAGTTCCTGAACAAATAACCCTGAAACAATTTATTTATTAAGTAAAATACGAAACAGAGAAAAACTTGGTTATAATAACTCAGCTTTGTTCAAAAGTGTAGGCATGACTACGTTTACTACTGTGCTTAGCACGGTAGCATGAATAAACATAAACCACAGTTTAAGTTTTGGTTCAGCTTTAGAAACCATTACGCAGTTTTCGTTTGGGATTTCTGTTTGAAAGAAAAAGAAAAACCAATTTATTTTTGATTTGGACCTAGACTGGATTAGAAAAAAATGAAAGCTCAATAGCTTTAATTTTCAGACAGTAAAGTTACATTGCAAGGAAGAGAAATCATATTTAATTTTCTTTCAAGCAATATTAATCATGTTTGAAAGTCAAAAACTACAATTATTATTTCAAGTTTAAAAGGTAAACTAAAATAGAAAATGTAATTGCTATTAAACACATCTTACTCAATATTATTGGTTGAACGACGATTGGACTTATTCCTTTTGTTTGACCAAGAAAACTCTCAGTTATAAAACAGAAAGGCTATTTTTTTCTCATTAAACTTACCTTTATATGTATTTCTGACAAGCAGAAAAAGAAGATGTGTGGATTGCATACATTTTTTAATACTTAACCCTTAATATGTTCCAAGAAAAACAGAGATATTAAGAAAACCTACTTTTATTCATAAAAAAAATCAATCATTCCATTTTTTCTGATAAAAACCGGAAAAAAAAAAACAGTTTTTTTCCACCACTTAAAAATTTCCGGAAATTTTACATCTCTAATTACTGGTAAATTGGTTCCGGCACTGTTTTCCTTAAAAATAATATATCCTTGGACATAAAATTCTTCACGATTTAGGATTCAATTGCGTTTCATTAGCGTCAAAATTTACGAATACATCTCATCATAATGTATGTATAGATATTAAGGTGTCCCAAAAGTGAAAGCCATATCTTTTTGTTTTTGTGAGTGTTCAAATTGTTCGAGGTTTTGTAGTGTGGTTTTGCGTATCACCGCATAACATTTGTATTTATTTTTGAATAGCAATGAAAACTATAAATGCTTTGTTTTTCTTGCTATGACAACCTGTCATTTTTCTGAAAGAAAGAAATTCCCATCTCATATTCTGTATGGTCCCTTAAAACTTAGAACTGGAATATCTCCTTGAGTTTTGGTCGCACAAATGTCAAAGTTTTTGGGTCAGTAATAGGTTTCAATGGAGATTATTTCTCTAAATATTAGTTAGGGGACCTGTGGGGCCGTATAAAAAGTTAAATTTTGTATTTTTTGATTCCTTCTTGTTTTTGCTTCACACTTTCAATATCTTAAAAAAAAAAAAAAAAAAAAGGTTTTGCATATTAAAACAAAGCACCCTGTGTATGAATAACATAGTATTGTATTAAATTTTTGATATGGCTAATAACTGTATGTTATTATGGCCAATACTAGTAAGGTAGCCAATTGCTGTCAATTTCACGTTTTTGGTTTTTGCTGACTTTTTTTCGGATAATATTTTTGAAAAAAATATTAGCAACATTATGAATAATTAAATACATTGATATAGTATCACATGAAGTATTTTTTAGTTATATCAAAATATTTTATTTACATTTTTAATTCAAGCATACAGATACGCAGTCTCAATCTTTCTCGTGGGGTGGCCTTGAAATTTTACTTATGTCAACCATACACAAGAAGTCAATACATGCAGATGAACAAAACCCTTGTTACATATTCCTCTGGCACTGACTTGCAAGTAACTCAGTTCCTTCCAGAGGTGCAGATGAAATCAGAATTAGTCGAGTCAATTGGGATAAAAGGAAACATAACTTTATTTTGGTGAAGTGATACATAACAAGAGACATAAACTTTTGTACGAGAATATGAATCCTCCAAATGCAATCTGAAAAAATATTACACGAAATAAATACACATCAATATGAACTGAATGTATATTAAATATTCACAAAATTGTAAATTATATCAAAATGTTAACTTTCAAAAGTAAAAAAAAAAAGAAGAATGAAAAATTTATTTGTTTTCATTAACCCTGGAGTAAACAATAAATGGGGCAGCTGGAAACACCAACGTTGCACAACGATGATGAAGTTCACTTCGCATTTGTAAACCCGCTGGAGAGAAAAAATGCTAAAAAATTACTACAATTATATATATATATATATATATATATATATATATATATATATATATATATATATATATATATATATATATATATACATATATATATATATATATATATATATATATATATATATATATATATATATATATATATATATATATATATATATATATATATATATATATATATATATATATATATATATATATATATATATATATATATATGTGGTGCCGACTCTGGTACACCCTGGTACACTTGCACAGCCCTTCATACATTTTAGCTTTCTTGTATGTAAAACTCGCCAAGAGATGACGACGTAGAGTCCGGCGACAAAACGAACAGCGCCAAGGGCGGTAAAACTTTTTTGATTAGTGATTTACTTGGAGGAGACGAAAGACGTAAGACGTTTGTAAAGACGAGCAGCAAGACGGCTGCACCTCTGCATTGTAATCATTTTTGTAAATATTAGTTATGTGTAGTTTAGTTATCATTAAATGTTTAGTAGCTAAAACTATGTCATCAATGAGTGCTTCTATAAGTGAATACAAGCATTTTCATAGTTATTACCAGTAGCTCGGCTCCCACAAAAAATTCAGAAGTGGGATTAAGGATCGATATGAGGAACGCCTACACCAAAATTCTTTTGGACCATAATGTTTGCAAGTGTGATTAACCGGAAAACTAATTGATACTGTTTCCGAAAAAAAAAGAGAGAACTGAGTCAAATGTGACTGTGCCTTGTGAACTATCTGAAATTCTCTGTTGGATAATCTGATTTCAAGCATCCGGAAAAGGGGTGAGTGAATTGTGAATTTCTTTTTTTTCAAAGATGCAATTGAAAGAGATTAAAAACATTGACTTTGCGCTCAGAAACTTTAAGCGAGAAAAAATAGTGCTTCTCCATCGTTTTATATTTTCTGATAACGGGGATAGTTCCAATAGAAAGCGCTTAAGAAATTTTACGGGATTTGAATACAACCCAGAATCAGATGAATTCAAAAATAAATTAAAAGACATTGAGAAAAATTTTTCTCTTAACGAAATAATAACTATTGCAAATTTTTTGAACATTCCCTTGGAAGGAAATAAATCTGAGTTAGCAAAAAGCATTCTCTCCTTTCTGACAGATATTGCTTCGCTGTCAGAGCTTGACGAACAACATTCTCACTCAGAAGATGACTCATTCTCGGATCATCAGCAGTCCGGTCAGAACGAGGAAGTTATTAGTAACGATTTATCTGTTGGAATTGAAAACAAAGTAGCACCGCCGCCTGTAATTAATTATTCTGATTCAGGCAATGTTTTGGCTACGAGCTATCTTTTACATTATTCTGATATTGAACACTCCCTGCCGAAATTTAATGCAGAACCGCATGAGAACATTTCTTCTTGGGTAGAAACTTTTGAAAGTGTTTCTAAGTTATTTAACCTTACTGAAGTTCAAAAATTTATTTTTGCTAAACGCTGTTTTGGAGGAAATGCCGCATTATTTATCAACACCGAACAAAATATTAATTCTTATGAAAAATTAAAGAAAGCGCTAATCAGCGAATATTCCACACAAGTTAATTCGGCTTCGCTTCATAGTTTAATGAGCGAGCGTAAAATGCGACATTCTGAAACTACGCAAGAATATTTTTTAAAGATGAAACAATTGGCTCTTTCTGGACGTATTGATGACATATCTCTTATCAGTTATGTAATAAAGGGAATTCAAGATAAACCGGAAAATAAAACAATTCTTTATGGAGCGCGCGATATAAATGATTTTAAAGAAAAACTCAAAGTATACGAAGTAATGAAAAATGATTTGGCTAGAAATGAGAAACCTTTCGACAGAACCAAGCAAAAAATGTCAAATGATGATCGCTTAAAAAAGAGTGGGTATACTTCCAATTTCAAAAGAGATTTAAACAATAAAAATAAGATACACTATGAACAAAATAATGAGAAGACGCGATATAACACCAACAAGGAAAACTACAGAGAAAAAATTTGTTACAATTGCGGTTTGAAAAACCACATTTCAAAAAATTGTGTACACAAGGATAAGGGGCTTAAATGTTTTCAGTGCGAAAATTTTGGGCACAAAGCTTCTAATTGCCCTAATAAGAAACCAGACGTTGCTCATTTAAATGTTCCAAAGAAGAAAAATTTAAATAAAGAAGTAAAAATTGGTAACTCAGTGGTAAAAAATGCTATTGTCGATTCAGGGTCACAAGCCACATTAATTCGGGAATCGATTTTCAAAAAATTGAATTCTCTTGGTGAGCGATTTCAATTACTTCCTTTAAATACTGTTTTGTCAGGATTCGGTAAATGTCAAGTAAAACCAGTTGGAGTTTTTGAGAGTGATATTCAAATTGACAATTTTAAATGTAAAGCAGATGTAGTTGTGGTGAATAACGAAATAATGGCTTGCGATGTAATTATCGGACTAAATGTTTTGATGCAAGGAATAACAATAATTGATGATAATGGTGTTACAATTCAAGCTAAACCCAAAGATGCAGAACATTATGATGTTTTATCTGTCTTGCCAATTAATGTATGTGTTGAAGAAGTTGAATTGAATATTTCCCCTGATATTTCTCATGATTTAAGATCTAAAGTAAAGACATTGATTTCCAACTATGTGCCTCAAAAAATTAAAACCACTAATGTTGAGTTAAAAATTTTGGTAAAAAATGACGTACCTATATCTCATCATCCCCGTAGGTTGGCATTCTCAGAAAAAATGATCGTCGAAGCTCAGGTTGCCGAATGGTTAAAAGAAGGTGTAGTGGAACCCAGTTCCTCCGAGTATTGCAGTCCAGTGGTTATTGTAAAAAAGAAAGATGGGACACCGCGCGTATGCATTGATTATAGAAAACTAAATAAGGTTATAGTAAAAGATCGATTTCCCCTTCCACTAATTGAAGATATTTTGGATAGACTGCAGGGCTCCAATATTTTTAGTACTATTGACCTCAAAAACGCTTTTTTTCATGTAAATGTAAGTGAAGAGAGCAGAAGATATACGTCATTTGTAACTCATGAAGGACAATACCAATTTTGCCAAGTCCCTTTCGGATTATGTAACTCTCCGGCGATCTTTACAAGATATATCAACACTATTTTTCGAGAATTAATTAATAAGGGTATTGTTTTGCCTTATATGGATGATATAATCATTTTGTCTTCCTCTCCCGAAGAAGGTATTGAACGGCTTGAACTGGTCTTAAAAACTGCAAGCGAATACGGACTTGAAGTCAATTTTAAGAAGTCCCATTTCTTGAAAAAACGTATTGATTTTTTAGGACATGTAATCGAGGGTGGAAATATTTTCCCATCTACTTTAAAAACTAAAGCAGTTCTTAATTTTCCAGAGCCGACTAATTTGAAAAAGGTTCAAAGCTTTTTAGGTTTGACAGGATATTTTAGGAAGTTTATCCCGAAATATTCCATAATAGCTAGGCCGTTAAGTGATCTCTTGAAAAAGGATCGAAAATATCATTTTGGAGTCGAAGAAAAACATGCGTTCAACCAATTAAAAACGTTGTTAGCTGACACACCTGTTTTGGGAATCTACAACCCTAAATTTGAGACTGAACTTCATACGGACGCTAGCCTAGAAGGGTATTCCGCAATTTTGATGCAAAAACCCCCAAATGAAAAGACTTTTCATCCAACCTATTTCATGAGTAGAAAAACGACTGATGCCGAAAAGAAATATTCTAGTTATGAACTTGAGGCCCTAGCCGTCATCGAAGGGATAAAGAAGTTCCGTGTTTACCTTTTGGGTATTCATTTCAAAATTGTAACCGATTGCGCCGCGTTTGAGAAAACGTTGTCAAAACGAGACTTATGTACCCGTGTAGCTCGTTGGGCTTTGATACTACAGGAATTTAATTATGACATTGAACATCGTCCTGGAAGCAAGATACCACATGTTGACGCTCTCAGCCGCTCCCCTATCGACGTGTTTTGCATTTCAGTCGATAATTTGTTGCCACGGCTGAAATCAGCTCAAGATAAAGATACTGAAATTAAAACTATTAAGGAATTACTTAAAATTTCAGATTATGAAGATTATTGTGATAGAAATGGAATATTATATAAATTTGTTGAAGGTAAAGAATTAGTGGTTGTGCCAGAGAATATGCAAACAGAGATAATAAGAAATGCGCACGAGAAAAGTCACTCAGGTATCAAGTATACTGAAAAGGAAATAGAAGAATATTATTTTATCCCAAAACTAAGACAGAAAATAGAAAAAATAATAGGAAATTGTGTCCATTGTATACTTCTGAACCATAAAAAGGGAAAAAAAGAAGGTCTTTTGCATCCATTGCATAAAGAAGACGTCCCACTGAAAACGTATCATGTTGACCACATTGGACCCTTAGAGAGTACTAACAAAAATTACAAACACATTTTTGTTGTAGTTGACGCCTTTACTAAGTTTGTATGGATCTACCCAACAAAAACAACGACGTCTGCTGAAACCATAGCCAAATTAGAGCTTCAAAAGACTGTATTTGGAAACCCTTCACAAATAATCTCGGATAAAGGACCAGCATTTACTTCTAGCGAATTTGCTGATTACTGCGCAAAAGAGGGCATTAATCATCATTTTATAACGACAGGATTACCAAGAGCAAATGGCCAAGTCGAACGAATTAATCAAACAATTATTGCAATTCTTTCTAAATTGTCCTTGGAAAACCCTACTCAGTGGTACAAGCACACGAATAAACTGCAACAAGCCATTAACTCAACATATCAAAGAAGCATTGATAAAACTCCATTTGAATTACTTTTTGGAACGAAGATGAAGGTTGCAGGACATGAAAAGCTGAAAGAAATGATTGAAGTTGAATTTCAAGCCAGTTTTGAAGCCCAAAGAGAAGATATGAGAAAACATGCGAAGGAACAAATTTTTAAAATTCAGGAAGAAAACAAGAAGACATACAATTTACGAAGGAAAAAACCGAAGCCTTACGAAGTTAACGATTTGGTCGCCATCAAAAGAACGCAATTTGGACCTCACCTAAAACTTAAACCGAAGTACCTAGGCCCGTACAGAATAACGAAGGTGAAAGGAGGAAATACGTTTGATGTCATCAAAGAAGGAACTCACGAAGGACCAAACTGCACATCAACATGCGCAGAATTCCTTAAACCATGGAACAACATTTCGGAATGTTAATTAAAAAAAAAAAAAGAAGCAAAGAAGTGTAAAAAATAGAAGAAAAGAACACCGACTTTTTGTAACCAACTGTCCATACTTTCAATTTAAAGACGGAAAACGAATACCAAAAGAAGACGAAAAAGATGAGAGAAAACACAAATGACGAAAGAAAGACGAAACAAATGATAAAAGACGAAACGCACGACGACGAAGATTTTTTTTTTTTTTTTAAAGACGAAGGTGAATTTTTTAAAGACGAAGACGACATTTTTTAAAGACGAAGACGATATTTTTTAAAGACGAAGACGATATTTTTTAAAGACGAAGACGATATTTTTTAAAGACGAAGACGATATTTTTTAAGACGAAGACGATATTTTTTTTTAAAGACGAAGACGAATTTTTTTCAAAGACGAGGACGAAGAAAAAATTTTAAAGACGAAATATTTTTAAAGACGGACAGTTTTCATTTGCAGACGAACATTTTTGTGAAGACGAGAAATTTTAAGACGGGCAAATCAAAGACTGAACTTTTGAAGACGAAAAACTTTTGCAACCAATTTAATTTTAGTTTAATTGTTGTTTTGTTTTTGTTTTTTTGCTTACTATATTTTCAGGTTCGCCTGGAGGTCCAGTCGAGTGCAGGACGGCCGAACTTGTGGTGCCGACTCTGGTACACCCTGGTACACTTGCACAGCCCTTCATACATTTTAGCTTTCTTGTATGTAAAACTCGCCAAGAGATGACGACGTAGAGTCCGGCGACAAAACGAACAGCGCCAAGGGCGGTAAAACTTTTTTGATTAGTGATTTACTTGGAGGAGACGAAAGACGTAAGACGTTTGTAAAGACGAGCAGCAAGACGGCTGCACCTCTGCATTGTAATCATTTTTGTAAATATTAGTTATGTGTAGTTTAGTTATCATTAAATGTTTAGTAGCTAAAACTATGTCATCAATGAGTGCTTCTATAAGTGAATACAAGCATTTTCATAGTTATTACCAGTAGCTCGGCTCCCACACATATATATATATATATATATATATATATATATATATATATATATATATATATATATATATATATATATATATATATATATACTAGCCGCCTTCGGCGGCTGCTTGCACAATTTAGAGACGGTATTAATCAATGTTTTTCTCTATGTATCAATATTATCATTCGCCTTTTTACGCCAATGTTGACTTCTTCGGCGGCTGCTTAAAAAAATTGTCGATGGTATATATCATTCTTCTTCTCTATACATCAATATTATCATTCGCCTGTTTACGCCAAGGTTGCAGATATCGGCGGCTGCTTAAATAAATTTTGTGTTGAATAAAGTATTTTCTAGATCTATCTCCCCGTTATGTCCTTTAGAATATTTCTAAGGGGAGGGGGCATAGGGAGGCACAAAGGGCATACCCTTCATGCAAATTTTGTCGGAAAATAACAAAAAGCATTTCCACTTTTATGTAAAAGCATTGTTTTTCAAAGGCATGGTGTGTGGGGGTGAGGGGGGGGGCACAATTGATCCCCCGTTGAAGTTCCTCTATTTCTTACTGTCCATCTACTGTATCCACCTCTATATTTGTCCACCTTTCTATCTATCTATCTATACGATCCATGCATATCTACCTCTTATAGTAATTAACAACCCTTTCTATGTAAAAAAAAAAAAAAACATTTTTTGCCCACTTAATATCATTTCTCTATCTACCAAACATAACCACCAATCCCTAC